>NC_061514.1:354439879-354476077 GCF_022539505.1 Lolium rigidum
GGTTTGTAATGAATGATGACTGTGATACTTAACTATTATGCCTCGCAACAACAATATTCCTGGGATTGCGATGTATGACATAATAGGCATTCGGACTTAAAAATCCGGGTGTTGACACATAATCTCCGTGTAAAGCTCATACGGAATAGCACTAACACTTGCACCAATATCACATAATCCATAATAGCAATGATCACCAATTCTAACAGATAGCATAGGAACACTAGCTTGTTTGGGTTTATTAGGATGTGAAACAATATTAGAAGCATCTTCACAGAAAATAATATGACCATCCTCCACATTTTCGAGTCACAAGATCTTTAATTATTGCAACTGAGCAGGTTCAACTTTTATTTGTTCTTCAGGTTCTACGGGTTTCTTTTCACTTTTATGAACCGCACTATTTATAACAGAGTACTCTTTCATTTTAGCAGGGAAAGGAGTTTTTTCAATATAAGCTTCGGGAATAACATGATCGGCAGTTTCAACTACAACGCATTTATTAATAGATGAATCAATTTTATCTTTATACGATTCATGATACTTATCAAAATTCTTCTTTGGCAATTCATAATGAGAGGCAAAAGCTTTATAAAGATTTACGGCAACTTGAGAATCAAGACCATATGTAGCACTCATATTACGAAATTTATCAGGTATCCATAAAAGCTTCAATGCATTTATAATCATAAATTATACTGATTCTCTGTCCTTGTCGTTCTCCCATCCTTCGAGTATTTTCTTGGATTCGATCAAGAAGGTCCCTTTTAAACTCTTCTTTGTTGCGTGTAAATGATCCGGAACAAGAAGTATCCGGCAAGGTCTTGTCTTGAAAAGAAAGTCTTGCATAGAAATTATCAATAATAACATTACCAGGAAGCTCATGAATGGGGCATTTGAGCATTAAAGACTTCAATCTCCCTCAAGCTTGGGCAATACTCTCTCCATCATGAGGCCAAAAATTATATATGCGATTCCGATCCTTATGAATTTCACTTGGAGGATAGAACTTAGAATAAAACCGGGGCACAATATCATTCCATTCAAGAGAATCCCCATTATCCGAGTAATTTATACCAATGCGCCGCCTTACCGGACAGCGATAAAGAGAATAGTTTCTTCCTCACTTCATCCATAGCAATACCCGCACATTTGAATAACCCGCATAATTCATGCAAAAACGAGTAAATGATCACCGGGATGGACGAGTTCCATCCCCTTCATAGCGGTTATCCATAACACGTTCAATAATTTTCATAGGTATTTTATATGGTATCACTTCCTCACCGGGCGCCTCATCCACTACCGTTGCGGTAGTAGTAGATTTCGCAAATAGAAATTGAAGAGAAGATCTCTCCATAATGACTTATAGCAGCGAGGCAGAAATAAAATCAGCACAACGAGTAAAGGTTTTCCTTACCAATTCCACTTACCAATAGCGCTTCACTCCCCGGCAACGAGCGCCGGAAAATAGTCTTGATGACCCACAAGTATAGGGGGTGTATCGTAGTATCTTCGATAAGTAAGAATGTCGATCCCAACGAGGAGCAGAAGGTGTTGACAAGCAGTTTCGATGAAGGATTCACTCGTAAATGCTCACGAGACAAGTATTCGGGGGGTTTGATGTAACAGTTGAATTAAGTACGAGTATGTAAAGTGCGAGAGTAATAATTGCAGCGAGTGGCCCAATCCTTTTTAGCACAAAGGACAAGCCGGTTTGTTTACTTATAATGACCAAACGTTCTCGAGGACACACGGGATTTTAGTCTAGTGCTTTCGCTACATACGGCTAAATAATCTTCATTGTTATGATAAGTGTTGTGTGGGTGAACCTATGCTAATGTACCGCCCTTCCTAGGACTAATACATACTTGTGATTATACCCCTTGCAAGCATCCGCAACTACAAGAAAGTAATTAAGAATAAATCTAACCACAGCCTTAAACTGCGAGATCCTGCGATCCCTCCTCGCATCGATATACCAACGGGGGTTTAGGTTTACGTCACTCCAGCAACCCCGCAATTGGCAAACGAGTACAAGATGCATTCCCCTAGGCCCATAAATGGTGAAGTGTCATGTAGTCGACGTTCACATGACACCACTAGAAGAATAACACCACAACTTAAATATCACACCATTGAATATTACTCAACCATAGTTCACTACTAACATTTAGACTTCACCCATGTC
The DNA here is from genome assembly GCF_022539505.1 of Lolium rigidum. Lineage (NCBI taxonomy): Eukaryota > Viridiplantae > Streptophyta > Magnoliopsida > Poales > Poaceae > Lolium > Lolium rigidum. The sequence goes on from NC_061514.1 coordinate 354,442,071, forward strand.
CTCAAGAACTAAACGAACTACTCACAAGACATCATACGGAACATGATCGGAGGTGATATGATGATGAATAACAATCTGAACATAAACTTGGTTCAATGGTTTCACTCAATAGCATCAACAACAAGTAGAAATCGATACCGGGAGAGTTTCCCCTATCAAACAATCAAGATCAAACCCAAATTGCTACGGCGGTGACGGTGTCCAGCGGTGATGACGGCGGTGATGATGGTGGAGATGATGATGATGATGATGGCGATGATGTCCAGCTCGATGACGGTGACGATGGCGTCGATTTCCCCCTCCCGGAGGAATTTCCCCGGCGGATTCCCCCTCGCCTGGGAGAGCTCTTTTCTCTCTCGGTGTTCTCTGCGCCCGCGAGAGGCGGGCTGTAACTCTTCGCGAGGTACCCTCCGTGGCTTAGGTCTTCGGGACGAAGGGTTTGGCGAAGAAAAGGAGGCGAAGGGGCCGTGGGCCCTCCACACCACATGGCGGCGCGGCCGGGGCCTGGGCCGCGCCGCCCTAGGGTGTGGGCCCACCCCGCTCCTCCTGGCTCCTCCTTCCGGCTTCCTTCGTCATCTTGAAAAATAGGATTTTTGGTATAATTTCCTCCCACGAGTTGATCTTCCGAAATATTGCGTTACGACGGTGCTTTTTCCAGCAGAATCCGGCTCCGGTGCTTGATCCTCCAATAATGATGAAACATGCAAAATAGATGAAATAGCATAAGTATTGTGTCCCAATATGAAATATATCAATGAATAACAGCAAATTATGATATAAAATAGTGATGCAAATTGGACGTATCAGGGACTAACAGGATAATTGTCGCCAAAGCTAAAATGGCGACAACAGCAAAAGAAATAGAGAAAGCAAAGGAAAGAAAAAGAAAAGGCATTCAACTAGACCTCCGGCCTTGATGAGCTAGGAGTTGCAGATGGCTTGATCCCAAGATAGGCCAGGATTTTCTTTGTGTTGGGTTTGGCTGCCTTGATCAACGACCGCCATTTTGTTTGCTCTATCTGCTCAGTGTCGCCAACCTTCATCCAGTCAACAGTTTGTTGACTGTCAGCGACCAAGGCAACAGTGTTCACGACAGCAACTTTCATGTTTTCCTGGCGCATTTTCAGCCCAAGATCCTCCGGTGGATTGAAGTCCTTGGCAAGGGCAAGGAAAGTTTTAGGCTCCTCTCTCTTCGGGAAGAAGTAGGGGAACAACTTCGACAATCCTGCGTCAGCATTCACCACGCCTTCGCGAATTTCTTGGCCATGAAACTCCAGATAAGAAAGTGCGTCAAGCAGAGGATCATTGGTGGGATTCTCAAGATCAAACTCTTGGCTTGTTTGACCTGCCATAGAAAATATATGTTAGTCAGCAAGTAAAAACAAAAGAAAGCAAGTCCTAAGAAAAATAGAAGGGATCGACAAAGTTACCAAGGAAGCGACGATTTTGCGTGTTCAAGCGCTTGAGGATTCCCTTTTCACGAGTAGCCTGTGCGGCTTTGTGCTCGTTTAAAGCAGCTTCAGCATCCTCAAGTTTCTTCTGCAGTTCTTCGACACTAGCAGCTTTTGCCTTGGCCTCATCAGCCTCTGCTTTGGCTTGGCTAGCATCAAGTTCGGCTTTCTTGCGAGCCGTTTCACTTTGCTCTAGTTTCTGAGCAAGAGTGTCGGCAAGCTTGTTGGCCTCTGCAAGTTTCTCTGTCAAAATAAAAAAAAGAACCGTCAAAATTGCGACAAAAATAGGAGCAAGAAGATTAGAAACAATGGCAGCAAAAAAGTTGTTACCTTCAGTCCTGCTGGCATATTCACGGTACCCAATGAATTGGGATCCAATGCAAACAAGCTCTTTGATCATGGGCTGTCAAAGAAGAACAAAGAAAGAAAACATCGGTACGAGAAAAATATGTAGGCATAAAAAAGGCAAACAGAGGAAATATAGATACTGGCAGGAAAGTCAAAAACTTACATCATCTAAGAGCGGATGAGAAGAGCTACCCAACTGAGGGGTAGGCTCCACAATCGTTTCAACCCTTGTCCTTTTTGGTGAAGGAGCAAGGGGGCTTGAAGGAGGAGTGGTGGTGACGACGTTTTGTTGAGGAGGCGAGGATTCTTCTCCCTCAACTGGCGTCTCCGAAACAATTAAAGTATGTGACGTGCTCGTTCGAGGAGCCACATCAAGAGTTGGTACTTCTTCCTCATCATCGCTGTGATTAAAGATCGACAGCATAGAAAGCAAGATAAGACAAAAATCTTCGAGTACAGAAATGAGGGGAAATGAAAGTGACTTACGAGCTGACGAGGGATTCAAGATAGGGATCATAAGTTGCCTTCTGACGTGAAGGATCAACTTCTTCGGCTTTAGAGGTGCCGGAATCTTCGACATCATTCCTCTTCCTTTTGTTCCTTGGAGAAACAGCAGGAGGAGGAGATTGCGCTGATGCAGTACCTTCGGAAGCACCGTCTTTTGCAGAAGATCCCAGAGATTTTAGAGAATCCACGGGTTCATTCACAAAAGAGGGAGCCTCTTGGTTGTCATCAGTGACAATGGCCCTTTCTTCGACTTCTCCACCTTCAGGAAGAGGAGGAAGCGAGACAAGGTCTGGATGGTTCTGTACAAAATAAAAATAAAACATGGGAAGATATCAGAAAAGGAGTTACAATAAAGATAGCAAAGCAATAACAAGACAATTGACAAAGATTACCTTGGGAAGTGGATTGGCGGCGCTAAATGGTTTTACACGACAAGAAGAAGGGACAGGATCTTTTTTGCTGAGAGACGAGATTTTTCGGACAAGTTTTTCTAAGTCCTTGACCTCCAAATCCACCGACAGCCGATCTGCGTCCTTGTCGCCAGCATATTTCCAGAGAGGATATTTGCAAGCCTGAAGCGGCTGCACTCTGGTCCTAAGAAAGTATGCAGTGATTTAGATACCCGATAACTCTTTGCCGCGAGTATTTTGCAACTCGTGGATGCGAGCCATCAAGGTTTCTGTCGACGCCTTTTCCTCTTCGGTGGCCTCTGCGTCCCAGGAGCGGTGGCGAAAGATTTTCTCGGCGCCATCAAAAGGAGGTATGTTGTCCTCTGCACATCCATGGTTCTCCTCCTGAATGTACAACCACTTCTTGCGCCACCCTTGAACTAAGTCAGGAAGCTTGACGTCGAAGTAGTTGACAGTGGGCCGAACAGAAATTACAACGCCGCCTATATTATAGGCGACATTGGGCGAGCCATTACGGCGGCAGAAGAAAATGCGCTTCCATAGCGCCCAGTTAGGCTGGACGCCAAGGAAGGCCTCGCAAAGAGTGATGAAAATGGAGATATGGAGGATTGAATTTGGCGTGAGGTGGTGGAGTTGCGGACCGTAGATAAAAAGCAGTCCGCGGAGAAAAGGATGAATGGGGGCGGAAAGACCGCGGATGAGGTGGTCGACAAAACTTACCCGGTACCCCATTGGAGGGGTTGGGTAGCTCTCCTCACTGGGGAAGCACAACGCTTTGGGCTTCTTGCTAATCCCCAGTTTCTTCAGCATGTTGATGTCCTGAGTGGAAATTTTTGATCTTTCCCACTCCGCCGCCCCCAGATCCACGGCGGCCATGGAGGACTCCGGCGTGCTGTGCCTTGTCAATCGACGCGGTGGCATCAACAATGGCGTAGGGTTTGCAGCTTGGAGGCGAGGAGCTTAGGAGGCTGTGGGTCGCAGGAGGAAGTTTGCAGATGAGAGCAGGAGGACGGCGCGAGCGGAAGTGCTCGAGGAGGAAGAAGAAGATCTTATATAGGGGGCGGTGAAACGACGAACCGTTGGATAAGGAAAATGTGTGGCAGATGGTAGCCACGTGGAAACAAGGGTAAAAAAGTAATTCAACATTGGAGAAGTTACGGTACGTGCGCCAGAAAAAGCGGAGGACGTGTGTCCCCCACTTACACGACGTGTCAAGATAGTGTATCAATTGGGCCCGCAAGGCAGTGGGAGAAGGTTTCTCGCGATTTTGGGTTCGCAATCGTGGCTATCGTCAGCAATAACGTCACCTTGGCAGAGGAAAAAATTCGAATCTACAATTTCATAAAAGGCGACATGGAAAATAATGCTGAGCCTTTGATCAAATACAAGTTTTTGATCAAATGCTCGGGGGCTACTTTTGGAAAAAAGGAAAAGATCCGGAAGGACAAGATAGAAATGGCGTGAGCCTATGACTAAATACAAATATTTGTTCATAGCCTCGGGGCTACTCCCATCGGGAGCGCTGTTCGCGCACCCGAGAAATTATAAAACTTCGGGAGATAAAAGAAAATATAGCGGCATAAGGCGTGGAGCCTACACCCAAGTACCAGTCCTTGGCTGTAGCCTCGGGGGCTACTCCCATCGGGAACGCTGCTCGCGTGCCCGATGAAATCATAAAAAAAAAAAGAGAGAAGAAAGAAAAAAGAAAAAGAAAAATAGCAGAGCAAAAAAGTATATTTCGAGTTATAAATAACTCTGCATATACTCCCATCGGGAGAGCAATATAAGTCATCTTTCACTCGATAAAATGTGCCATTCCAACAGCCGAAAAAGCACTCGACAATATATTCTCAGAACGCCAAAGTTGCGATCAATTTCCGAATGCCGCAAATTTGCGAAGGTAAGACCCCGGATCCATTCTGCTGGGCGTGGCATCGCCGAAGACTGCGCTCTGCTACTTTTATCCGTATCAACAGATACGAAGAAAAATCCTAACGGACGCGTTAGGTACCCGATAAATTTTACTGGGACTCGACAGAATGGTAAGACCTTAAGCGGCACCTGTCGAAGTTTACACCAGTATCCCGAGATCATGTCCAGGGACGTGATCTTGAAGTAGGTTTTTGCGGATTGCCACTAGAGCAGTTAACTAGTACCTGATCCGTCAGATGAACTAGCCCCAATTACCATTATCCCTGTACAATATAGAAGTTTATGAGAAGAAATATAGAAAAGTTAAAGTTGTCGAATAAAAATAAACAGTGGAGATTTTCCTTGACCCTACGATTCAAGCAAAATCTCGGGGGCTACTGACATAGGCATCCCAAATGGGCCTGCCGAAGATAGTACCCGGGGTTTACTGAAGGCCCACCACCCGAAGAATAAGAAGATTCGGAAGCCCAAGATATTATTAAGGAAAGCTAGAGTTGTAATAGAAAGTCTTATTTGTAATCTTGCGGGATGAGTTAGAAACCTTCCTGGACTTTGTAACTTGTACAGCACGAGTCCCTCGGCTCCGCCTCCTATATAAGGGGGAGTCGAGGGACGTAGAGATCATCGAATCATTGTTTACAAACCCTAGTTTCATAATCGTCGAGTACTTTTCGGCTGAAACCTTCGAGATCTACTTGCCCTCTACTTCCAACTGAACCCTAGTCTACAATCTGTAGGCATTGACAAGTTAATACCTTGTCAGATGTTGAGCATGGCAGGGTAGAGATTATTTTGATAAATCACTGTAAGAGCATCTCCACCGGTGCCTTCCATAACAGTTCCATAGCGTTTTAGGGGCCAACGCTGTTTTAGGCTCACAAGCACGTCCTCTACCTCCATCCCCACCACCACCACCGGAGGAGTTCGACGTTGACCCGGAGTCGGCGGATAACGAGGAGTGGGAGGCGGTGACGCAAGCGACCACCATAGAGGCGTTTGTCAGCGATGAGTTTGTCGCGCTCGAGCGGCAAACTTCGCCACGGCGGAAGAGTCACGCCTCCGCCTGTAGGCGCAGAGGTTGGACAAACGGGAGCCACGGAAAAATCGAGATGAGTTGCATGAGCAACGACGTGTGGAGGAGCTGCAGCAACGGCTACGGAGGCAGGAGCTCCAACATCGACATCGGCGGGAGGAGCTGGAGCAGGAGCTGCGGGAGGAGGCGGCAGCCACGGATTTGGCGGCCTAGGTGACGTGGGCATTACCCTTCGGATAACCGACATTGCCCTATCCTGTACAATCTAGTTGGAGGCCCATGAATTAAGGCACTTGAAGGCAAGACGGGCCACTTGGATGGCGCACCATAAGGATCCTTGGCGGGCAAGACAAGGAAGGAGCCGAACAAGGAAAGTTTAGATTTAGAACTACTGTAAATCTAGTCGTACTCGGTTAGACCTCTTGAAACCTGGCCTCCTATATAAAGGCCAGGAGAGGGGCTGCCGAGGGACACAATCAACCATAGCAATCTTAGCCACCAAAAGTCTAGAGCTAGGTCGCCGCAGCACTTAGCCTCTCGACGAGATCTCAGCCGAACCCTTCGGCACCCCATTGTAACCCAATATCTTCATAATCAAGATCAGACAGGCAGGACGTAAGGGTTTTACCTCATCGAGGGCCCCGAACCTGGGTAAATCGCTCTCCCCGCTTGTCTGTGAACCGATTTCTCGTGTCAGCCTACAGGATTCCATCAACCCTAAGCCCCAATCGGAGGGCATTGCCGAGGAGTACCCTCGACAATTGGCGCCGACCGTGGGGAGCCTGTCGGCACCAGGCAAGTCATCGGCAGTACCAGTCACATTTGCGGCGTTCTTACTCGAGTCACCAACGCCATCAGGTCCAAGAGATTCAATCCGCTGCGGGTCCTTCGAGTTTGTGCCGCACCCCGAAGCGCCGCACTTGATCCCTGCAAGATCGTCTGGCGATATGGATACTACTTTCGGTGGTGTCTGATACGCGTATAGCACGCGTCCGTTGGGAACCCCAAGTGGAAGGTGTGATGCGTACAACAGCAAGTTTCCCTCAGTAAGAAACCAAGGTTTATCGAACCAGTAGGAGCCAAGAAGCACGTGAAGGTTGATGGTGACGGAGTGTAGTGCAGCGCAACACCAGGGATTCCGGCGCCAACGTGGAACCTGCACAACACAATCAAAGTACTTTGCCCCAACGTAACAGTGAGGTTGTCAATCTCACCGGCTTGTTGTAACAAAGGATTAGATGTATAGTGTGGATGATGATGTTTGCAAAGAACAGTAAGAATGAGTATTGCAGTAGATTGTATTTGATCTAAAAGAATGGACCGGGTCCACAGTTCACTAGTGGTGTCTCTCCAATAAGAAATAGCATGTTGGGTGAACAAATTACAGTTGGGCAATTGACAAATAAAGAGGGCATAACAATTCACATACATGTCATGATGAGTAGTGTGAAATTCAATTGGGCATTACGACAAAGTACATAGACCGCTATCCAGCATGCATCTATGCCTAAAAAGTCCACCTTCGGGTTAGCATCCGCACCCATTCCAGTATTAAGTTGCAAACAACAGACAATTGCATTAAGTATGGTCAATAATGTAATCAACACAAATATCCTTAGACATAGCATTGATGTTTTATCCCTAGTGGCAACAACACATCCACAACCTTAGAACTTTCTGTCACTGTCCCAGATTAAATGGAGGCATGAACCCACTATCGAGCATAAATACTCCCTCTTGGAGTTACAAGTATCAACTTGGCCGAGTCTCTACTAGCAACGGAGAGCATGCAAGATCTTAAACAACACATATATGATAGATTGATAATCAACATAACATAGTATTCCATATTCATCGGATCCCAACAAACACAACATGTAGCATTACAAATAGATGATCTTGATCATGTTAGGCAGCTCACAAGATCGAACAATGATAGCACATGAGGAGAAGAAAACCATCTAGCTACTGCTATGGACCCATAGTCCAGGGGTGAACTACTCACACATCACTCCGGAGGCGATCATGGCGGTGAAGAGTCCTCCGGGAGATGATTCCCCTCTCCGGCAGGGTGCCGGAGGCGATCTCCTGAATCCCCCGAGATGGGATTGGCGGCGGCGTCTCTGGAAGGTTTTCCGTATCGTGGCTCTCGGTACTGGGGTATTCTCGACGAAGGCTTCTTATAGGCGGAAGGGTAGGTTTAGGGGCGTCACGAGGGGCCAACACAACAGGGCGGCGCGGGCCCCTCCTTGGCCGCGCTGCCTTAGTATGGCGCCACCTCGTGGCCCCACTTCGTATCTCCCTCGGTCTTCTGGAAGCTTCGTGGAAAAATAAGACCCTGGGCGTTGATTTCGTCCAATTCCGAGAATATTTCCTTTGTAGGATTTCTGAAACCAAAAACAGCAGAAAACAACAACTGGCTCTTCGGTATCTTGTCAATAGGTTAGTGCCGGAAAATGCATAAATATGACATAAAGTGTGTATAAAACATGTGAGTATTATCAATAAAGTAGCATGGAACATAAGAAATTATAGATACGTTTGAGACGTATCAAGCATCCCCAAGCTTAGTTCCTACTCGTCCTCGAGTAGGTAAACGATAACAAAGATAATTTCTGAAGTGACATACTATCATAATCTTGATCAATACTATTGTAAAGCACATGAGATGAATGCAGCAATTCGAAGCAATGGTAAAGACAATGAGTAAACAATTGAACCATATAGCAAAGACTTTTCATGAATAGTACTTTCGAGACAAGCATCAATAAGACTTGCATAAGAGTTAACTCATAAAGCAATAAATTCATAGTAGAAAGCTTTGAAGCAACACAAAGGAAGATATAAGTTTCAGCGGTTGCTTTCAACTTCAACATACATATCTCATGGATAATTGTCAACATAAAGCAATATAACAAGTGCAATAGGTAAACATGTAAGAATCAATGCACAGTTTACACAAGTGTTTGCTTCTAAGATAGAAGGAAGTAGGGAAACTGACTCAACATAAAGGTAAAAGAATGGCCCTTCGCAGAGGGAAGCATGGATTACTATATTTGTGCTAGAGCTTTTATTTTGAAAACAAGAAACAATTTTGTCAACGGTAGTAATAGAGCATATGTATTATGTAAATTATATCCTACAAGTTGCAAGCCTCATGCATAGTATACCAATAGTGCCCGCACCTTGTCCTAATTAGCTCGGATTACCCGGATTATCATCGCAATACATATGTTTTAACCAAGTGTCACAAAGGGGTACCTCTATGCCGCCTGTACAAAGGTCTAAGGAGAAAGTTCGCATTGGATTTCTCGCTTTTGATTATTCTCAACTTAGACATCCATACCGGGACAACATAGACAACAGATAATGGACTCCTCTTTAATGCATAAGCATTCAACAAAAAATAATATTCTCATAAGAGATTGAGGATTAGTGTCCAAACTGAAACTTCCACCATGGTTCATGGCTTTAGTTAGCGGCCCAATGTTCTTCTCTAACAATATGCATACTCAAACCAGATCATGATAAATCACCCTTACTTCAGACAAGACGAACATGCATAGCAACTTACATGATATTCAACAAAGGTAATAGTTGATGGCGTCTCCAGAAACATGGTTACCGCTCAACAAGCAACTTATTAAGAAATAAGATACATAAGTACATATTCAATACCACAATAGTTTTTAAGCTATTTTCCCATGAGCTATATATTGCAAAGACAAAGAACAGAATTTTAAAGGTAGCACTCAAGTAATTTACTTTGGAATGGCGGAGAAATACCATGTGGTAGGTAGGTATGGTGGACACAAATGGCATAGTTTTTGGCACAAGGATTTTGGATGCACGAGAAGTAATCCCTCTCAATACAAGGCTTAGGCTAGCAAGGTTGTTTGAAGCAAACACAAGTATGAACCGGTACAACAAAACTTACATAAGAACATATTGCAAGCATTATAAGACTCTACATTGTCTTCCTTGTTGTTCAAACACCTCACCAGAAAATATATAGACTCTAGAGAGACCAATCATGCAAACCAAATTTTAACAAGCTCTATGTAGTTCTTCATTAATAGGTGAAAGGTATATGATGCAAGAGCTTAAACATGAGCACAAAAATTGCCAAGTATCAAATTATTCAAGACATTATACCAATTACCACATGTAGCATTTTCCGTTTCCAACCATATAACAATTAACGAAGCAGTTTCAACCTTCGCCATGAACATTAAGAATAAAGCTAAGAACATATGTGTTCATATGCAACAGCGGAGCGTGTCTCTCTCCCACACAATGAATGCTAGGATCCAATTTTATTGAAACAAAAACAAAAACAAACAGACGCTCCAAGTAAAGCACATAAGATGTGATGGAATAAAAATATAGTTTCACTAGAGGTGACCAGATAATTTGTCGATGAAGAAGGGGATGCCTTGGGCATCCCCAAGCTTAGATGCTTGAGTCTTCTTGAAATATGCAGGGATGAACCACGGGGGCATCCCCAAGCTTAGATCTTTCACTCTCCTTGATCATGTTGTATCATCCTCCTCTCTTGATCCTTGAAAACTTCCTCCACACCAAACTCAAAACAAACTCATTAGAGGGTTAGTGCATAATCAAAAATTCACATGTTCAGAGGTGACATAATCATTCTTAACACTTCTGGACATTTCAAAAAGCTACTTAAAGTTAATGGAATAAAGAAATCCATCAAACATAGCAAAACAGGTAATGCGAAATAAAAGGCAGAATCTGTCAAAACAGAACAGTCCGTAAAGACGAATTTTTCTGGGGCACTTAACTTGCTCAGATGAAAATGCTCAAATTGAATGAAAGTTGCTTACATATCTGAGGATAATTCACGTAAATTGGCAGACTTTTCTGAGTTACCTACAGAGAATACTACTCAAATGTGTGACAGCAAGAAATCTGTTTCTGCGCAGTAATCCAAATCTAGTATGAACCTTACTATCAAAGACTTTACTTGGCACAACAATGCAATAAAATAAAGATAAGGAGAGGTTTATACAGTAGTAACAACTTCCAAGACTCAAATATAAAATAAAAGTGCAGAAGTAAAATCATGGGTTGTCTCCCATAAGCGCTTTTCTTTAACGCCTTTCAGCTAGGCGCAGAAAGTGTGTATCAAGTATTATCAAGAGATGATGCATCAACAGAGGGGTTTGGAGTTTTCTCAACTACGCATTGTATCTTATCTATGTAAGTTTCAGAGGCTCCTTTTTCATTACTTTTAGGCTTGCTACTCTCATCAAACAAATTTTCAGGAACAATCCAATCAAAATTCTTTTCTAGTGCCTCGCACATTCCTAAGAGCTTGCAAGGTATTGATGTTTTAATATCCCCCTCATAATTAACTTTATTAGTGTACTTTTGTCTATCTCTTTCCATCTTTTCAAGGGTACTAGCAAAGTTGGTATAAGAGCCAAGCATCTTATATTTAGTAAAGATTTTTCTAGCTTCTCTTTCTACATCACCAAATTCTTTAAGAAGGGTTTCTAAGACAAAATCTTTCTTTTCTCCTTCTTCCATATCACAGAGTGTAAGAAACATATGTTGCATTACGGGGTTGAGATTAACAAATATAGCTTCTAACATGTGTACTAAAGAAGCAACAGCAATTTCATAAGTAGGAGCAAGTTGTACCAAGTGTCTATCTTCAAAATCTTCAACCGTACTAATATGAGTGAAAAAGTCTTCTATATTATCTTTTCCAATGATAGACCCTCGTCCTACCGGTACATCTTTAAGAGTGAACTTAGGAGGAAACATGAAGAAATAAGTAAAGTAAATAAAAGTAACTAATTTTTGTGTGTTTTTAATATGGAGAACGCAAGCAAGATAGTAAATAAAGTAAAGCAAGTAACTAATTTTTTTGTATTTTTGATATAGTGAGCAAACAAAGCAGTAAATAAAGTAAAGTAAAGAGAGACAAAACAAAGTAAATAGATTGGAAGTGGAGACTCCCCTTGCAGCGTGTCTTGATCTCCCCGGCAACGGCGCCAGAAATTTAGCTTGATACGCGGACAACACGCATCCGTTGGGAACCCCAAGTGGAAGGTGTGATGCGTACAGCAGCAAGTTTCCCTCAGTAATAAACCAAGGTTTATCGAACCAGTAGGAGCCAAGAAGCACGTGAAGGTTGATGGTGGCGGAGTGTAGTGCGGCGCAACACTAGGGATTCCGGCGCCAACGTGGAACCTGCACAACACAATCAAAGTACTTTGCCCCAACGTAACAGTGAGGTTGTCAATCTCACCGGCTTGCTGTAACAAAGGATTAGATGTATAGTGTGGATGATGATGTTTTCAAAGAACAGTAAGAACGAGTATTGTAGTAGATTGTATTTGATGTAAAAGAATGGACCGGGGTCCATAGTTCACTAGTGGTGTCTCTCCAATAAGAAATAGCATGTTGGGTGAACAAATTACAGTTGGGCAATTGACAAATAAAGAGGGCATAACAATGCACATACATGTCATGATGAGTAGTGTGAAATTCAATTGGGTATTACGACAAAGTACATAGACCGCTATCCAAGCATGCATCTATGCCTAAAAAGTCCACCTTCGGGTTAGCATCCGCACCCCTTCCAGTATTAAGTTGCAAACAACAGACAATTGCATTAAGTATGGTGCGTAATGTAATCAGCACAAATATCCTTAGACATAGCATTGATGTTTTATCCATAGTGGCAACAACACATCCACAACCTTAGAACTTTCTGTCTCTGTCCCAGATTAAATGGAGGCATGAACCCACTATCGAGCATAAATACTCCCTCTTGGAGTTACAAGTATCAACTTGGCCAGAGCCTCTACTAGCAATGGAGAGCATGCAAGATCTTAAACAACACATATATGATATATTGATAATCAACATAATATAGTATTCCATATTCATCGGATCCCAACAAAGACAACATGTAGCATTACAAATAGATGATCTTGATCATGTTAGGCAGCTCACAAGATCGAACAATGATAGCACATGAGGAGAAGATAACCATCTAGCTACAGCTATGGACCCATAGTCCAGGGGTGAACTACTCACACATCACTCCGGAGGCGATCATGGCGGTGAAGAGTCCTCCGGGAGATGACTCCCCTCTCCGGCAGGATGATACGCATACAACACGCGTCCGTTGGGAACCCCAAGAGGAAGGTGTGATGCGTACAGCAGCAAGTTTTCCCTCGGTAAGAAACCAAGGTTTATCGAACCAGTAGGAGCCAAGAAGCACGTTGAAGGTTGATGGCGGCGAAGTGTAGTGCGGCGCAACACCAGGGATTCCGGTGCCAACGTGGAACCTGCACAACACAACCAAGATACTTTGTCCCAACGTAACGGTGAGGTTGTCAATCTCACCGGCTTGCTCGTAACAAAGGATTAGATGTATAGTGTGGATGATGATTGTTTGCAGAGAACAAGTAGAACGAGTATTGCAAGTAGATTGTATTCGATGTAAAGAATGGACCGGGGTCCACAGCTCACTAGAGGTGTCTCTCCCATAAGAATAAGCATGTTGGGTGAACAAATTACAGTTGGGCAATTGACAAATAAAGAGGGCATGACCATGCACATACATGTTATGATGAGTATTGTGAGATTTAATTGGGCATTACGACAAAGTACATAGACCGCTATCCACCATGCATCTATGCCTAAAAAGTCCACCTTCAGAGTTATCATCCGAACCCCTCCAAGTATTAAGTTGCAAACAACAAGACAATTGCATTAAGTATGGTGCGTAATGTAATCAACAAATATATCCTTAGACATAGCATTGATGTTTTATCCCTAGTGGCAACAAGACATCCACAACCTTAGAGGTTTCCGTCACTCCCCGCATTTAATGGAGACATGAACCCACTATCGAGCATAAATACTCCCTCTTGGAGTTACAAGCAAAACTTGGCCGGAGCCTCTACTAGTAACGGAGAGCATGCAAGATCATAAACAACACATAGATAATAGATTGATAATCAACATAGCATAGTATTCCATATTCATCAGATCCCAACAAACACAACATGTAGCATTACAGATAGATGATCTTGATCATGTTAGGCAGCTCACAAGATCCAACAATGATAGCACAATTAGGAGAAGACGACCATCTAGCTACTGCTATGGACCCATAGTCCAGGGGTGAACTACTCACTCATCACTCCGGAGGCGACCATGGCGGTGAAGAGTCCTCCGGGAGATGATTCCCCTCTCCGGCAGGGTGCCGGAGGCGTTCTCCTGAATCCCCCGATATGGGATTGGCGGCGGCAGCGTCTCTGGAAGGTTTTTCGTATCGTGGCTCTCGGTACTGGAGTTATTATCGACGAAGGCTTAAGTAGGCGGAAGGGTAGATCAGGGGGCGCCACGAGGGGCCCACACCACAGGCCGGCGCGGCCAGGGCTTGGGCCGCGCCGCCCTGTTGTGGCGTCGCCTCGTCGCCCCACTTCGTTTCCTCTCCGGATCGACTTCTGGAAGCTTCGTGGAAAAATAAGATCCTGGGCGTTGATTTCGTCCAATTCCGAGAATATTTCCTTACTAGGATTTCTGAAACCAAAAACAACAGTAAAACAAGAATCGGCTCTTCGGCATCTCGTTAATAGGTTAGTGCCGGAAAATGCATAAATATGACATAAAGTATGCATAAAACATGTACGTATCATCAATAAAGTAGCATGGAACATAAGAAATTATCGATACGTTGGAGACGTATCGCATCCCCAAGCTTAGTTCCTACTCGTCCCGAGTAGGTAAACGATAACAAAGATAATTTCGAAGTGACATGCCATCATAATCTTGATCATACTATTGTAAGCACATGTAATGAATGCAGCGATTCGAAGCAATGTAAATGCAATTAGTAAACAATTGAATCATATAGCAAAGACTTTTCATGAATAGTACTTTCAAGACAAGCATCAATAAGTCTTGCATAAGAGTTAACTCATAAAGCAATAAATTCAAAGTAAAGGTATTGAAGCAACACAAAGGAAGATTAAGTTTCAGCGGTTGCTTTCAACTTGTAACATGTATATCTCATGGATATTGTCAATGCAAAGTAATATAACAAGTGCAATATGCAAGTATGTAGGAATCAATGCACAATTCACACAAGCGTTTGCTTCTTGAGGTGGAGAGAAATAGGTGAGCTGACTCAACATAAAAAGTAGAAGAAAAGCCCTTCGCAGAGGGAAGCATTGATTGCTATGTTTGTGCTAGAGCTTTGGTTTTGAAAACAAGAAACAATTTTGTCAACGGTAGTAATAGAGCATATGTATTATGTAAATTATATCCTACAAGTTGCAAGCCTCATGCATAGTATACCAATAGTGCCCGCACCTTGTCCTAATTAGCTCGGATTACCTGGATTATCATCGCAATACATATGTTTTAACCAAGTGTCACAAAGGGGTACCTCTATGCCGCCTGTACAAAGGTCTAAGGAGAAAGCTCGCATTGGATTTCTCGCTTTTGATTATTGTCAACTTAGACATCCATACCGGGACAACATAGACAACAGATAATGGACTCCTCTTTAATGCATAAGCATTTAGCAACAATTAATATTCTCATATGAGATTGAGGATATTTGTCCAAAATCGAAACTTCCACCATGGATCATGGCTTTAGTTAGCGGCCCAATGTTCTTCTCTAACAGTATGCATGCTCTAACCATTCAACTCATGGTAAATCGCCCTTACTTCAGACAAGACGGACATGCATAGCAACTCACATGATATTCAACAAAGAGTTGATGGCGTCCCCAGGAACATGGTTATCGCTCAACAAGCAACTTAATAAGAGATAAAGTGCATAAGTACATATTCAATACCACAATAGTTTTTAGGCTATTTGTCCCATGAGCTATATATTGCAAAGACAAAGAATGGAAATTTTAAAGGTAGCACTCAAGCAATTTACTTTGGAATGGCGGAGAAATACCATGTAGTAGGTAGGTATGGTGGACATCAGTGGCATAGTGTTTGGCTCAAGGATTTTGGATGCATGAGAAGTATTCCCTCTCGATACAAGGTTTAGGCTAGCAAGGTTATTTGAAACAAACACAAGTATGAACCGGTACAGCAAAACTCACATAAAAGCCATATTGTAAGCATTATAAGACTCTACACCGTCTTCCTTGTTGTTCGACCCTTACTAGAAATTATCTAGACCTTAGAGAGACCAATTATGCAAACCAAATTTTAGCAAGCTCTATGTATTTCTTCATTAATAGGTGCAAAGTATATGATGCAAGAGTTTAAACATGAGCACAAAAATTGCCAAGTATCACATTATCCAAGACATTTTACCAATTACCACATGTAGCATTTCCTGTTTCCAACCATATAACAATTTAACGAAGTAGATTCAACCTTCGCCATGAATATTATGAGTAAAGCCTAAGGACATATTTGTCCATATGCAACAGCGGAGCATGTCTCTCTCCCACACAATGAATGCTAGGATCCAACTTTATTCAAACAAAACAAAAACAAAAACAAACAGACGCTCCAAGCAAAGTGCATAAGATGTGATGGAATAAAAATATAGTTTCACTAGAGGAACCTGATAATGTTGTCGATGAAGAAGGGGATGCCTTGGGCATCCCAAGCTTAGACGCTTGAGTCTTCTTGAAATATGCGAGGGTGAACCACCGGGGCATCCCCAAGCTTAGATCTTTCACTCTCCTTGATCATATTGTATCATCCTCCTCTCTTGATCCTTGAAAACTTCCTCCACACCAAACTCAAAACAACTCATTAGAGGGTTAGTGCATAATCAAAATTCACATATTCAGAGGTGACATAATCATTCTTAACACTTCTGGACATTGCACAAAGCTACTGAAAGTTAATGGAATAGAAAAATCCATCAAACATAGCAAAACAGGCAATGCGAAATAAAAGGCAGAATCTATCAAAACAGAACAGTTCGTAAAGATGAATTTCTAAGAGGCACCAGACTTGATCAAATTAAAGTTCTCAAATTGAATGAAAGTTGCGTACATATCTGAGGATCACTCACGTAAATTTTCATAATTTTCTGAGTTACCTACAGAGAATTCTGCCCAGATTCGTGACGGCAAAGAAATCTGTTTCTGCGCAGTAATCCAAATCTAGTATGAACCTTACTATCAAAGACTTTACTTGGCACAACAATGCAACAAAACTAAGATAAGGAGATGTTTCTACAGTAGTAACAACTTCCAAGACTCAAATATAAAATAAAAGTGCAGTAGTAAAATCATGGGTTGTCTCCCATAAGCGCTTTTCTTTAACGCCTTTCAGCTAGGCGCAGAAAGTGTGTATCAAGTATTATCAAGAAATGATGCATTATATGCTCCATTATCTATAGTGGTATTAAGAGCTTTACCAATTTTAGGCCTATAATGTTTTGGTTTAGGCACCTTAGAGACGTACATGAACTTTTGCTCCTTACCCACATAAGCTTTCTCCTTAAACTTAATAGAAGAAAAAGTTGAACCCAAGGTTCCCATAGCTTCTTCAAGTTCGCTAATCCTTTGGGTTTGATTATCATGAATAGCACAAGTTTCTAAGATGGCAATTCTCTCATTAATTCCACCTAGAGATTTGTCAAGTTTATCAGTGCTATTAAGTAATTCTCCCAACTTAGTCTCAATACTTGGAAGATTTTGCTCTATGGTTCCTAACTTTTTCATGACATCTTCAAAAGAGATTTCAGTTTTAACTTCATTGATAGGTGGTATTTCAAATAGACTCTCAATAATGCAACTAGCTTCTAAAGCAGGAGTGCCTAGGAAATTACCCCCCGCGAGACAATCAAGAACATACCTATTCCAGCTAGAGATACCAACATAAAAATTCCTGAGTAGAATAGTGGTGGAGTGTTTCTTAGTGCACCTATTATGAGCATCACTAATTCTATACCAAGCACCTTTTAAACATTCTCCCCCTTGTTGCTTAAATGAACGAACTTCAACTTCAGGATTACTCATTTTAGCAATAGTAAATAAAGCAAACTAGATAAAGTAAATGCAAGTAACTAATTTTTTTGTGTTTTTAATATGGCAAACAAGATAGCAAATGAAGTAAAGCTAGCACCTAATTTTTTTGTGTTTTGTTTTAGTGCAGCAAACAAAGTAGTAAATAAAACAAAGCAAGACAAAAACAAAGTAAAGAGATTGGAAGTGGAGACTCCCCTTGCAGCATGTCTTGATCTCCCCGGCAACGGCGCCAGAAAACAGTCTTGATACGCGTACAACACGCGTCCGTTGGGAACCCCAAGAGGAAGGTGTGATGCATATAGAAGAAAGTTTTCCCTCAGTAAGAAACCAAGGTTTATCGAACCAGTAGGAGCCAAGAAGCACGTTGAAGGTTGATGGCGGCGAAGTGTAGTGCGGCGCAACACCAGGGATTCCGGCGCCAACGTGGAACCTGCACAACACAACCAAGATACTTTGTCCCAACGTAACAGTGAGGTTGTCAATCTCATCGGCTTGCTGTAACAAAGGATTAGATGTATAGTGTGGATGATTATTGTTTGCAGAGAACAGTAGAATGAGTATTGCAGTAGATTGTATTCGATGTAAAGAATGGACCAGGGTCCACAGTTCACTAGAGGTGTCTCTCCCATAAGAATAAGCATGTTGGGTGAACAAATTACAGTTGGGCAATTGACAAATAAAGAGGGCATGACCATGCACATACATGTTATGATGAGTATTGTGAGATTTAATTGGGCGATTACGACAAAGTACATAGACCGCTATCCAAACGATGCATCTATGCCAAAAAAGTCCACCTTCATGTTATCATCCGAACCCCCTCCAGTATTAAGTTGCAAACAACAGACAATTGCATTAAGTATGGTGTGTAATGTAATCAACAAATATATCCTTAGACATAGCATTGATGTTTTATCCCTAGTGGCAACAAAGACATCCACAACCTTAGAGGTTTCGTCACTCCCCGCATTTAATGGAGACATGAACCCACTATCGAGCATAAATACTCCCTCTTGAGTTACAAGCAAAAACTTGGCCGAGCCTCTACTAGTAACGGAGAGCATGCAAGATCATAAACAACACATAGATAATAGATTGATAATCAACATAGCATAGTATTCCATATTCATCGGATCCCAACAAACACAACATGTAGCATTACGGATAGATGATCTTGATCATGTTAGGCAAGCCTCACAAGATCCAACAATGATAACACAATTAGGAGAAGACGACCATCTAGCTACTGCTATGGACCCATAGTCCAGGGGTGAACTACTCACTCATCACTCCGGAGGCGACCATGGCGGTGAAGAGTCCTCCGGGAGATGATTCCTGTGACGCCCCAAAACCGGTACCATGAGGATCCCAGCGAATCCGCCGAAATCCGCACGATATCGATTTTAGGAGACGCACCACCAAGCGCCTCGTACACACCGAAGCATGCACGCGATGCGGGTGGAATCAATCACGAGAGGTAACATTACAACAGGATCACAATAGAGCCCACAAGAAACATATATATTATAACAACAACTCCAACGAGTCAAGATACAAATATACAATACAAAGTTCCGAATCATACAGAAGATCAAATACGTCCGAGTACGGACAAGATACAAATTTGGACTAAGAGTCCTGAAGATAACGATGGCGTCCATAACCCTGCCCAGGCCAAGCCGGAAGGGTAACCTTGCTAACGTCGTCTTCATCGATCATATCTTCATACCTGCCCGGTTATATCCCGTAGAAGCAGCAATAAGTACGGGTTCGTACTTAACAAGACTTCAAGACGTATAAGCATTCGTCAACCCGATCGTCCTTTGTACTTGAGGCACGCAGGGGACTTAGAGGACGCAAGAGGAACATCATAGGCAATATGGTGGGGTTAAGCGGCAGCAGCGTAAGCACTAAAAATCTATAGAGACACTCTACAACATTCGTCTAATCAGAGAAGGTGAGAGAGCGCATAAACTAACAGTTCTATACTCTGCAAACATAACACAGCCGAAGCGTTCCCCCCTCGCAAGGAAGTACTTACTAAGGCACTCACACGGTTGTCAAGTTTTAACCATTTATTATTAGAGTTGTGCTAACTTACTACACAAGTTATTATGATTGAAACAACAGGTGTAAGTTGTCTATGATCGAGTCATACAGCTCCAAGTCGTCCATAACCGCGGACGCGGCTTATCGATAAGATTTTACCCTGCAGGGGTGCCCAAATGTGCCCACACGCACGATCAACCCAACCTAGCAAGGGAAGGATATCACGACTCGCACTCTCCTTCACGACAACAATGTCCAGGAAGCCACCTAACCAAGTTGAACCCGTATCGAAGTCCGGCCGTATCTCGAAGCGGACTTAGCTATGTGTGTCAACGTGCTAGGTGGTTTAAACACACATCGGGGCGATAAACCACTTCGCAGAGGCTCCACGACCTATACGTGCATACCGTAAACAAGGGATACAAGGCACCCGGGGGCTTCCCAAAGTAAATAAGTAACAGTCGGCATGCACGCAACAACAAATGGTAAAACATTGCAAACTAGTTGTGGCCACTTGGACAAAGCCGTAGATTCCGGCAGTGGTCGAGGGGAGACCCAGAAACATACCCACGTGTGGTTAGAGCGCTCAGTCTCGGAACAGATAACAAGAACTCGGGTCCTAGGGGACATTAGTGAGTCAAAGTTCTGATGCTTTCGCAAAGGGGCTCACAGATGCCTCTTCTTATCATTTTAGTTGTTAACAATAAGTAAAGCATGATTATCTCCAACAATATATCCATAGACCATGTGTCATGATTCCCCAACAGATAACCCGATAAGATAGGGATAATGGTAACACGATATAAACAGCACTAGCATGCACTACGACTCGCAAGGCAGACCCGATAACCAAACAATAGCTGTAGGTGGTTGGTGGAGGCAATATAGGCTGCTTGAGGTAACAAGTGGAAGGGACACGTGACAAGAACGCAACTTAAGGATAGCATGAGGGAGAAGGCAAAATAAAATAGGTGAGCGACTTCTGTAGGGGCAGAAGTATAGGGGAAATGCTTGCCTGTTAAAGCTTGCCGAGGAACATCCGGAGAACTCGTCGTATCTCACCGCACCACTTTGTGATCCTATCCGGGAAGAAGCAAATG
Source organism: Lolium rigidum (assembly GCF_022539505.1). Taxonomy (NCBI): domain Eukaryota; kingdom Viridiplantae; phylum Streptophyta; class Magnoliopsida; order Poales; family Poaceae; genus Lolium; species Lolium rigidum. The sequence continues at coordinate 354,462,911 of NC_061514.1, forward strand.
CTGGAACACAACGGATGCAAGTCTTACTGCTATGGATAAAGAAGATCCAGCATGATCAAGATGATATGCATGGCATGGCAAAGGTGATGCAATGCACTTATCCAATTTAAGCGGAGTCGAAACTCCGAACAAACAATTATTAGGTTCAAGTTGTTTTTCTACCGGCAAAGTTAAATGTTGCTTAACATGACATATCATGGCAGGGGTGCGCTACTTCAATATTAAGTGAAGCGGGGAAAACCATATTCGGAATCCGAAATACTCCGCATATATGTGAGGCGGAATGCATAAACTATCACGTCACGACATGATGCAAGATGCAAACAGATGAATGGATGGCATATTCATGTTCAGCACATTTTTCTGATCAATTTTCATATAAAACACTTTTTATTTCGAGTTATAGTTTAGGAGATATGATTTTAACAAGATATGAGTATTTCCTGCAATTTTCAGAAAAAGAAAAACATGCAGGGGGCGAATTGGGCTGAACCTGCGCCGTTCTGGGTCGGATCTGGGGGGTAGCCTGCTACCTGACCAGCCGAAGGAAGGCCGACGCGCGTGGGCTGGACTGCCTGACGGATCTGGCCGAGGCCCATATGTGGATCTGGGGAGCGGAAAAAAAGGTTGGGGATTAAAATCGCCTCCATCAGGAATTGAACACAGGATCTCCAGGATAAGGCCACAGGAACCAACCACTGGGCTACGTGTGTATCGATGAACAGTTGCAGGCGCGCGGCAACATGAAGTAGCACTACCGGACTTTGAAGATGCAACCATGGCGTACAGACTTGACGGAGTCGAGCCTCGATCTGGCGATGGAACATGCGTTGGGATGCGGGAGTCAGTGCGCTCGAAGCGGAAGACCAAGGGGAGTCCAGAAGGTGCCGCCTTGGCGTCGGGGAACCACCACAGCTCGCCGGAGATGGAGCTCTGCGGGGAAAATGACGGTCACCGTCGGGAAGACGAAACAGAGGGGGACTGAGACAAGCGTGTGGTTAGAGAGATGCGCTGCAGTACCAGGAGCATGCCGGTGTTCTCAGGATGGTCGGAGGAGGCCCACGGTGGCCGGAATCGTCGCCGGAGCGCGGGCACCGTGGCGGGGAATCGGCGACCATGTCGTCAGCACAGGGCACCCGGGCTCGATTCCTTGCAGAGGGAGGTAGAGAACGATGAGACGCGTCTATTGGTGGTGGTGGCGAGGTTGGGGGCGGCCGGAGACGACGGATTGACGGCGAGGAGGCGCGGTGCTGTGGTGGTTTCTCCTTCTCGTTCATGGCTTGGAGAGGAAGAAGAAAAAGGGGAGGAGAAGATAAGGAGGAGCGATGGAGTGGTTGGCTGGCTCCAGAGATAAAGCAGGGGGAGGACCACACGGGGAAGGCTGGAGACAGCGATGGAGAGGCGAGCACGCTCCTCTCGTGCTCTCCCTCTGGTTAGGCGCGCGCTCAGCGTCGGGCGACCGACCCGGGCAGAGAAAATCGGTTGCTGTTCCGGCCGTCCGATCGCGATCTACCGGCTAGAACTAGCAGCATTTCCATTTTTGCATTTTGCCCCCTGGTTTTTGGAAAATCAACCCGCGGTCCTAAGCCTATCAGTTTAAACCGAACACGTGTTTCCCTTTGCCCCCAAATTTTTAGATATTTACAACAAAACCCGCTGTTTAGTATAGCAACAAAAACCCGCCGCTTTGTGTACAAAAAATAAAAAGTATTACAACAAAATTTTCACAGTAAATCTTCACATATGTGTACAACAAATTATCAATATATTTACAATAATAATTAACAACAAAAACAATATTTTTTATTTAGGTGTTTACAATAATAGTCAGTTTCCATGCAATAATATCTTTACAACAAATCAGAAACATACTTACAACAATAATTAATAACAAAAACCAACATTATTTTATTTGGATGTTTACAATAAAAGTCTGCTTTCATTCCGTAAATATCTTTAGAACAAACCAATAAAATATTTACAACAATAATTAGCAACACGAGGCCACAAATAATTTGGGTGTTTACAACAAAAGTCGCAAACATCATCCACAAAAATCACAGACTATTTAATTTGCTACAGATAGAATTATAACAAAAATCACCTACTATTTTATCCAAAGTCACAAATGGTTACAACAAAAATAAAAAATCACTTTGTTATTGGCATCAAAAAAAGGTTGTCTCTTTACAACAATTGTTAACAACAAATCGTACAAAAATTACGGATTGTTTACAACAAAAAGTTCATCATCTCACTTATGTGTTTTGCAGCGAAACCATTGTTGGGCCGAAAAAAGAAGGCCCATTAAGCCGGCGCGGGAGCGAGGCCGGACGACCGATCGCTGGCGCGCGATCGGTCGCCGGATCCAAAGTGTTTTCCTTTTCTTTACGTGGGGAAAAAGGAGAAGGCCACGAAGGGGTACGACCGGAGGAGGTGGCTGCGGAAGAGAGAGGGAAAGATGGGCCGGAGAGAGAGAGGCCCAAGGAAGAGGAGGGTTTGTTTTTCTTTTAAAATCTTTTCTCCCTTATTTTATTTTAGAAACATGTTTTAGTAAACAGATTTGAACCAACAGAGTTTGATATTTGAATACAGGTTGGATATAAGATAAAATAAGAGCCAAAAGTTTATAAAAAAATATAAATACTTTTATTTTAGGGTTTTGTTAAAAGAATAGAAAAGGGAAGGTTTATTATAAAACCATATGAGAGGGAAAACAAAATATTTAAGGTTGATAAAAATAGTTTTATGTTGTTAAAACATGAATGAGATGATGCATATGCCATGAGGATGCATAAAAGAAAAGAACAAACAAAAATCTAATAGGGGTATTTTCTGGGTCGCTACAATTCCCCTCTCCGGCAGGGTGCCGGAGGCGATCTCCTGAATCCCCCGAGATGGGATTGGCGGCGGCGTCTCTGGAAGGTTTTTCGTATCGTGGCTCTCGGTACTGGAGTTATTATCGACGAAGGCTTAAGTAGGCGGAAGGGTAGGTCAGGGGGCGCCACGAGGGGCCCACACCACAGGCCGGCGCGGCTAGGGCTTGGGCCGCGCCGCCCTATTGTGGCATTGCCTCGTCGCCCCACTTCGTTTCCTCTCCGGACTTCTGGAAGCTTCGTGGAAAAATAAGATCCTGGGCGTTGATTTCGTCCAATTCCGAGAATATTTCCTTACTAGGATTTACGAAACCAAAAACAGCGAGAAAACAACAACTGGCTCTTCGGCATCTCGTTAATAGGTTAGTGCCGGAAAATGCATAAATATGACATAAAGTATGCATAAAACATGTAGGTATCATCAATAAAGTAGCATGGAACATAAGAAATTATCGATACATTGGAGACGTATCACAGGGTGCCGGAGGCGATCTCCTGAATCCCCCGAGATGGGATTGGCGGCGGCGTCTCTGGAAGGTTTTCCGTATCGTGGCTCTCGCTACTGGGGTATTCTCGACGAAGGCTTCTTATAGGCGGAAGGGTAGGTTTAGGGGCGTCACGAGGGGCCCACACAACAGGGCGGCGCGGGCCCTCCTTGGCCACGCCGCCTTAGTATGGAGCCACCTCGTGGCCCCACTTCATATCTCCCTCGGTCTTCTGGAAGCTTCGTGGAAAAATAAGACCCTGGGCGTTGATTTCGTCCAATTCCGAGAATATTTCCTTTGTAGGATTTCTGAAACCAAAAACAGCAGAAAACAGCAACTGGCTCTTCGGCATCTTGTCAATAGGTTAGTGCTGGAAAATGCATAAATATGACATAAAGTGTGTATAAAACATGTGAGTATCATCAATAAAGTAGCATGGAACATAAGAAATTATAGATACGTTTGAGACGTATCAGTGTCCACTTCATCATCGACTCCGGGGGCTTCCTTCACCTCCCTAGGACCAACACATCTAGCCCGAAGACCTCAGTTTCGGAAGGTGTCACTCCAACGACAACCCTAAAAATTCCATCAAGGAACATGAAAGAGAACAACCGGGGGAGCCTCAACATCGCAGCAGGGCGAAGGAAAAGACGAACGGACTCGCACCGCGAAGAGGAAGAACGAACAGCGGTTCACCTTCAGCAGTTCGAACGAGGATGCCACGACATGCTATCGATCAAGGGTCGCACTCGCTCACCGTATCTATCGGCTACGGAGCAGCTCGAGGCACCGTGTTATCTTCACTCTTACATCGATCCAAAGGATGGTCGAGAGAAATCCAGTCACTTGCTAAGAAACTATCGACATTTTCTGGAGATTCGGTAGTTCTGCGACGACCTCAGAGCCGAGGCCATGTCAAGAGTTCGCACAATGGAAAGAAGGGCAGGGTCCTACAGTTATCCACCAGAACCATACGTACCGGAGCCGTACGTGCCAACAGGAGGAGACGAGCATGTACCAACTGAGGTGTTTCCGGAACCATGTGGGCAAGTCAACATGATCCATAAAACCAGCTTTTCAAAGAGAGAAATCAAAAAATTCTCCTGAGAAGTAAAGTATGCGGAAGTTTCCATGGTCGATACACCTGAATTCATCGACTGGTCAGATCAGAGTATCTCCTTCAGTAGGGCGGATCACCCGAAGGCCGTTCCAAGGCCTGGTCACGCAGCCCTTGTTCTTGAAGCACAGATTGGAGGGTACAGTATGAGCAAAGTATTCATGGATGGAGGAAGTGGCCTGAACCTTTTATTCGCCAGCACAATGAGAGCAATGGGTTTAACAGTCGACATGCTAAGAGAGTCCGACACATGATTCCACGGCATTATTCCGACTCGACCCGCTTATTCTCTTGGTAAAACATCACTGGATGTGGTCTTCGGCACGCCTAGCAATTTCAGGAAGGAAAAGATCGAGTTTGAAGTAGTTGACTGGGAATCTCAGTACCACGCCATCCTCAGTACAACAGTCGATGCGCCGATTTTCCGAACCAAAGAGAAGAGCAATTGGTGAAGAAATCAGTCGACTCCGCAAGGCAGGATTCATTTGAGAGCTCAAGGAAGCTGAGTGGGTGGCTAACCCTGTCATGGTGCCCAAAAAGGACACAACTGCTCTGCGCATGTGTATCGATTACACCAGTCTTAATAAGCATTGTCCGAAACACCACTTTCCATTGCCTCGTATTGACCAGATAGTCGACTCCACAGCTGGATGCGATCGCCTCTTCTTCCTCGATGCATACTCCGGGTATAATTAGATCAAGCCGAAGAAAGAAGACCAGGAGCTAACTGCGTTCATCACCCCACACGGCGTTTTCTGTTACAACGTCATGACCTTCGGGCTAAAAAACGCAGGGGCAACTTACCAACGGTGCATGCAAGCTTGCCTCGGAGAGCAGATTGGGAGGAACATCGAAGTTTACATCGACGATATCGTGGTGAAGACGAAGCATGCTGCCACTCTCATCGACGATTTGCGGGAAACCTTCGACAACCTAGACAAATACAAAATCAAGTTGAAACCAAAGAAATGCTTCTTCGGAGTGCCAGGGGGACAAGTACTCGGGTACTTCATCTCAGCTAGAGGAATAGAAGCCAACCCTTTGAAGATCAAAGCTATTATCGACATGGAGCCGCCAAAGAATCTGCACCAAGTGCAGCAATTGGCAGGACGGTTGGCAGCGCTTAGCAGATTCATCGCCAAGCTGGGAGAAAAAGCTTTGCCCTTCTATAATTTGATGAAAAAGTCAGAAAAGTTCGAGTGGACGAAGGAGGCGTAGGAGTCTTTCGACAATCTGAAGAAAATCTTGTCGACATCCCCAGTCCTCGTAACCCCACGCGATAAAGAAACACTGCTTATGTACATAGCCGCAACAGCGCAAGTCTTCAGCAGCGTTCTGGTCATCGAACGAGAAGAAGCAGGGAAAGTCCACGGTGTGCAGAGGCATGTTTACTACCTCAGCGAAGTACTCACACCCGCAAAGCAGAGATACCCTCATCATCAGAAGCTGGCATACGCAGTATGGAGGTCGGCTCGCAAGTTGCGACATTATTTCACGGAGCACCCGATTATCGTCGTAAGCGAAGCACCATTGAAGAACATAATGACTAACCCAGAAGCCACGGGTCGAGTGTCCCAATGGGCCATCGAAATAGCGCCACATGACATAACTTACGTTAATCGAACGGCGATAAAATCCCAAATCCTCCCAGATTTCGTGGCAGATTGGATCCGGTCACAGACACCAGTAGCACCCGACATGTCGGGGTCATGGACAATGTATTTCGACGGGTCAAAACGGAGCACAGGCGCAGGAGCAGGGGTGATACTGATATCGCCGCAGGGAGACAAGATGAAGTACATACTACGTATGAATTTCTCCCTGCCAACAAACAACAAAGCAGAATACGAAGCACTGTTGCACGGAATGAAGATGGCAACGGCATGTTGGGAAACTCGCCTGGAAATTTATGGAGACTCAAACTTGGTGGTACAGCAGTCGATGAACCTATGTGATGCGGTCAGTGACAACATGATCGCCTACTGACAGTTGTATCAAAATATGGAAGCCAAATTCAAAGGGTGTGAGCTCAAACATATCGACAGAGCCAACAACAAGGAAGCCGACACTCTGGCGAATATCGGGTCCATGTGCTCCCCCATTCCAGGCGGAGTGTTCTACGAAGTCATTACTCAACGATCGATAAAAGAGAAAGCGGCGGCACCCTGATACGTCTCCGACGTATCGATAATTTCTTATGTTCCATGCCACATTATTGATGTTATCTACATGTTTTATGCACACTTTATGTCATATTCGTGCATTTTCTGGAACTAACCTATTAACAAGATGCCGAAGTGCCAGTTGCTGTTTTCTGCTGTTTTTGGTTTCAGAAATCCTAGTAAGGAAATATTCTCGGAATTGGACGAAATCAAAGCCCAGGGGCCTATTTTTCCACAAAGCTTCCAGAAGTCCGAAGACGAGACGAAGAGGGGCCACGGGGTGGCCAAACCCTAGGGCGGCGCGGCCCCACCCCTGGCCGCGCCGGCCTATGGTGTGGTCCCCTCGTGCCGCCTCTTGACTTGCCCTTCCGCCTACTTAAAGCCTCCGTGACGAAACCTCCAGTACCGAGAGCCACGATACGGAAAACCTTCCGAGAGACGCCGCCAACGCCGATCCCATCTCGGGGGATCCGAGGAGATCGCCTCCGGCACCCTGCCGGAGAGGGGAATCATCTCCCGGAGGACTCTACGCCGCCATGGTCGCCTCCGGTGTGATGTGTGAGTAGTCTACCCCTGGACTATGGGTCCATAGCAGTAGCTAGATGGTTGTCTTCTCCCCATTGTGCTATCATTGTCGGATCTTGTGAGCTGCCTAACATGATCAAGATCATCTATCCGTAATTCTATATGTTGCGTTTGTTGGGATCCGATGAATAGAGAATACTTGTTATGTTGATTATCAAAGTTATATCTACGTGTTGTTTATGATCTTGCATGCTTTCCGTTACTAGTAGATGCTCTGGCCAAGTAGATGCTTGTAACTCCAAGAGGGAGTACTTATGCTCGATAGTGGGTTCATGCCGCATTGACACAGGACAGATGACGAGAAAGTTCTAAGGTTGTGTTGTGTTGTTGCCACTAGGGATAAAACATTGATGCTATGTCTAAGGATGTAGTTGTTGATTACATTACGCACCATACTTAATGCAATTGTCATGTTGCTTTGCAACTTAATACTGGAGGGGGTTCGGATGATAACCTGAAGGTGGACTTTTTAGGCATAGATGCAGTTGGATGGCGGTCTATGTACTTTATCGTAATGCCCAATTAAATCTCACTATACTCATCATGATATGTATGTGCATTGTCATGCTCTCTTTATTTGTCAATTGCCCAACTGTAATTTGTTCACCCAACATGCTGTTTGTCTTATGGGAGAGACACCTCTAGTGAAGCTGTGAACCCCGGTCCAATTCTCTTTACTTGAAATACAATCTATCGCAATACTTGTTTCTACTGTTTTCTGCAAACAATCATCTTCCACACAATACGGTTAATCCTTTGTTACAGCAAGCCGGTGAGATTGACAACCTCACTGTTTTGTTGGGGCAAAGTACTTTGGTTGTGTTGTGCGGGTTCCACGTTGGCGCCGGAATCCCCGGTGTTGCGCCGCACTACATCCCGCCGCCATCAACCTTCAACGTGCTTCTTGACTCCTACCGGTCCGATTAAACCTTGGTTTCTTGCGAGGGAAACTTGCCGCTGTGCGCATCACACCTTCCTCTTGGGGTTCCCAACGGACGTGCCAACCACACGCATCAAGCAAATTTCTCGCGCCGTTGCCGGGGAGATCAAGACACGCTGCAAGGGGAGTCTCCACTTCTCAATCTCTTTACTTTGTTTTTGTCTTGCTTAGTTTTATTTACTACTTTGTTTGCTGCACTAAATCAAAATACAAAAAAATTAGTTGCTAGTTTTACTTTATTTGCTATCTTGTTTGCTATATCAAAAACACAAAAAAATTAGTTTACTTGCATTTACTTTATCTAGTTTGCTTTATTTACTTGTTGCTAAAATGGCCAACGCTGAAAATACTAAGTTGTGTGACTTCACAACCACAAATAATAATGATTTCTTATGCACACCTATTGCTCCACCTGCTACTACGACAGAATTCTTTGAAATTAAACTCGCTTTACTCGAATCTTGTTATGCGAGAGCAATTTTCCGGTGTTAGTTCCGATGATGCTCTGCTGCCCATCTTAATAATTTTGTTGAACTATGTGAAATGCAAAAATATAAAGATGTAGATGGTGATATTATTAAACTAAAATTGTTCCCTTTCTCATTAAGAGGAAGAGCTAAAGATTGGTTGCTATCTCTCGCCTAAGAATAGTATTGATTCATGGACTAAATGCAAGGATGCTTTTATTGGTAGATATTATCCCCCTGCTAAAATTATATCTTTGAGGAGTAGCATAATGAATTTTAAACAATTAGATACTGAACATGTTGCTCAAGCTTGGGAAAGAATGAAATCTCTGGTTAAAAATTGCCCAACCCATGGACTGACTACTTGGATGATCATCCAAACCTTCTATGCAGGACTAAATTTTTCTTCACGGAATTTATTGGATTCAAGCTCGCTGGAGGTACCTTTATGTCCATCACTCTTGGTGAAGCAACAAAGCTTCTTGATAATATGATGATCAACTACTCTGAATGGCACACGGAAAGAGCTCCACAAGGTAAGAAGGTAAATTCTGTCGAAGAAACCTCTTCCTTGAGTGATAAGATTGATGCTATTATGTCTATGCTTGTGAATGATAGGACTAATATTGATCCTAATAATGTTCCATTAGCTTCATTGGTTGCACAAGAAGAACATGTTGATGTAAACTTCATTAAAAATAATAATTTCAACAACAATGCTTACCGGAACAATTCTAGTAACAACTATAGGCCATATCCTTATAATAATGGCAACGGCTATGCTAATTCTTATGGGAATTCTTACAACAATAATAGGAGTTCACCCACTGGACTTGAAGCCATTCTTAAAGAATTTATTAGTACACAAACTGCTTTTAACAAATCTGTTGAAGAAAAGCTTGGGAAAATTGATATACTTGCTTCTAAAGTCGATAGTCTTGCTGCTGATGATGATCTTTTGAAATCAAAAGTTTTGCCTAATGAGAATCATCATAATAAAATTGTTACTACAGCAAATGCCATTCAAGTTAGAATTAATGAGAATATAAGATTAATGGCTGAACTGCGTGCTAGGTGGGATAGAGAAGAAAATGAAAAACTAGCTAAAGAGAAGAATGTAGCTAAAGTTTGGACTATTACCACCACTTGTAATTCTAATGCTACACATGTTGCTGCACCTCCTACTAATACTAATAAAAGAATTGGTGTTAGCAATGTTTCCACTTCCAATGCAAAGCGCGAAAAACTGCTGAACTCGCTAAAGCTGCTGAACTCGCTCTGTGATAAAGCTGCTGAAATTTTTTCCAACATTGGGGATGATGATCCCATTGCTTTAGATTATAATGGTTTGAATTTTGATGATTGCCACATCTCTGAAGTTATAAAGTTCTTGCAAAAACTTGCTAAAAGTCCTAATGCTAGTGCTATAAATTTGGCCTTTACACATCATATTACAAATGCTCTCATAAAAGCTAGAGAAGAGAAACTAGAGCGTGAAACCTCTATTCCTAAAAAGCTAGAGGATGGTTGGGAGCCCATCATTAAGATGAAGGTTAAAGATTTTGATTGTAATGCTTTATGTGATCTTGGTGCAAGTATTTCGTTATGCCTAAGAAAATTTATAATATGCTTGACTTGCCACCATCGAAAAATTGCTATTTGGATGTTAATCTTGCTGATCATTCTACAAAGAAACCTTTGGGTAAAGTTGATAATGTTCGCATTACCGTTAACAATAACCTTGTCCCCGTTGATTTTGTTGTCTTGGATATTGAATGCAATGCATCTTGTCCCATTATATTGGGAAGACCTTTTCTTCGAACTCGTTGGTGCTATCATTGATATGAAGGAAGGTAATATAAAATATCAATTTCCTCTCAAGAAAGGTATGGAACACTTCCCTAGAAAGAGAATGAAGTACCCTTTTGATTCTATTATGAGAACAAATTATGATGTTGACACTTCGTCTCTTGATAATACTTGATACACACTTTCCGCGCCTAGTCGAAAGGCGTTAAAGAAAAGCGCTTATGGGAGACAACCCATGTTTTTACCTACAGTACTTTGTTTTTATTTTGTGTCTTGGAAGTTGTTTACTACTGTAGCAACCTCTCCTTATCTTAGTTTTGTGTTTTGTTGTGCCAAGTTAAGCCGTTGATAGAAAAGTAAGTACTAGATTTGGATTACTGCGCAGTTCCAGATTTCTTTGCTGTCACGAATCTGGGTCCACCTCCCTGTAGGTAGCTCAGAAAATTAAGCCAATTTACGTGCATGATCCTCAGATATGTACGCAACTTTCATTCAATTTGAGCATTTTCATTTGAGCAAGTCTGGTGCCATTTTAAAATTCGTCAAATACGAACTGTTCTGTTTTGACAGATTCTGCCTTTTATTTCGCATTGCCTCTTTTGCTATGTTGGATGAATTTCTTTGATCCACTAATGTCCAGTAGCATTATGCAATGTCCAGAAGTGTTAAGAATGATTGTGTCACCTCTGAATATGTTAATTTATATTGTGCACTAACCCTCTAATGAGTTGTTTCGAGTTTGGTGTGGAGGAAGTTTTCAAGGATCAAGAGAGGAGTATGATGCAACATGATCAAGGAGAGTGAAAGCTCTAAGCTTGGGGATGCCCCGGTGGTTCACCCCTGCATATATTAAGAAGACTCAAGCATCTAAGCTTGGGGATGCCCAAGGCATCCCCTTCTTCATCGACAACATTATCGGGTTCCTCCCCCGAAACTACATTTTTATTCCATCACATCTTATGTGCTTTTTCTTGGAGCGTCGGTTTGTTTTTGTTTTTGTTTTGTTTGAATAAAATGGATCCTAGCATTCACTTTATGGGAGAGAGACACGCTCCGCTGTAGCATATGGACAAGTATGTCCTTGGTTTCTACTCATAGTATTCATGGCGAAGTTTCTCCTTCGTTAAATTGTTATATGGTTGGAATTGGAAAATGATACATGTAGTAATTGCTATTAATGTCTTGGGTAATGTGATACTTGGCAATTGTTGTGCTCATGATTAAGCTCTTGCATCATATGCTTTGCACCCATTAATGAAGAAATACATAGAGCATGCTAAAATTTGGTTTGCATATTTGGTTTCTCTAAGGTCTAGATAATTTCTAGTATTGAGTTTGAACAACAAGGAAGACGGTGTAGAGTCTTATAATGTTTTCAATATGTCTTTTATGTGAGTTTTGCTGCACCGGTTCATCCTTGTGTTTGTTTCAAATAAGCCTTGCTAGCCTAAACCTTGTATCGAGAGGGAATACTTCTCATGCATCCAAAATACTTGAGCCAACCACTATGCCATTTGTGTCCACCATACCTACCTACTACATGGTATTTTCCGCCATTCCAAAGTAAATTGCTTGAGTGCTACCTTTAAAATTCCATCATTCACCTTTGCAATATATAGCTCATGGGACAAATAGCTTAAAAACTATTGTGGTATTGAATATGTAATTATGCACTTTATCTCTTATTAAGTTGCTTGTTGAGCGATAACCATGTTTATCGGGGACGCCATCAACTTTTCATTGTTGAATTTCATGTGAGTTGCTATGCATGTTCGTCTTGTCTCGAAGTAAGGGCGATCTACACCGAGTTGAATGGTTTGAGCATGCATATTGTTAGAGAAGAACATTGGGCCGCTAACTAAAGCCATGATCCATGGTGGAAGTTTCAGTTTTGGACAAACATCCTCAAATCTCTAATGAGAAAAGAATTAATTGTTGTTGAATGCTTAAAGCATTAAAAGAGGAGTCCATTATCTCGTTGTCTATGTTGTCCCGGTATGGATGTCTAAGTTGAGAATAATCAAAAGCGAGAAATCCAAATGCGAGCTTTCTCCTTAGACCTTTGTACAAAGCGGCATAGAGGTACCCCTTTGTGATACTTGGTTAAAGCATATGTATTGCGGTGATAATCCGGGTAGTCCAAGCTAATTAGGACAAGGTGCGGGCACTATTGGTACACTATGCATGAGGCTTGCAACTTATAAGATATAATTTACATGATGCATATGCTTTATTACTACCGTTGACAAAATTGTTTCATGTTTTCAAAATCAAAGCTCTAGCACAAATATAGCAATCGATGCTTTTCCTCTATGGAGGACCATTCTTTTACTTTCAATGTTGAGTCGAGCTTCACCTATTTCTCTCCACCTCAAGAAGCAAACACTTGTGTGAACTGTGCATTGATTCCTACATACTTGCATATTGCACTTATTATATTACTCTATGTTGACAATTATCCATGAGATATACATGTTACAAGTTGAAAGCAACCGCTGAAACTTAATCTTCTTTTGTGTTGCTTCAATGCCTTTACTTTGAATTATTGCTTTATGAGTTAACTCTTATGCAAGACTTATTGATGCTTGTCTTGAAGTGCTATTCATGAAAAGTCTTTGCTTTATGATTCACTTGTTTACTCATGTCATATACATTGTTTTGATCGCTGCATTCACTACATATGCTTTACAAATAGTATGATCAAGATTATGATGGCATGTCAC
>NC_061514.1:354476177-354551258 GCF_022539505.1 Lolium rigidum
TGGTGATATTATTAAACTAAAATTGTTCCCTTTCTCATTAAGAGGAAGAGCTAAAGATTGGTTGCTATCTACGCCTAAGAATAGTATTGATTCATGGACTAAATGCAAGGATGCTTTTATTGGTAGATATTATCCCCCTGCTAAAATTATATCTTTGAGGAGTAGCATAATGAATTTTAAACAATTAGATACTGAACATGTTGCTCAAGCTTGGGAAAGAATGAAATCTCTGGTTAAAAATTGCCCAACCCATGGACTGACTACTTGGATGATCATCCAAACCTTCTATGCAGGACTAAATTTTCTTCACGGAATTTATTGGATTCAGCTGCTGGAGGTACCTTTATGTCCATCACTCTTGGTGAAGCAACAAAGCTTCTTGATAATATGATGATCAACTACTCTGAATGGCACACGGAAAGAGCTCCACAAGGTAAGAAGGTAAATTCTGTCGAAGAAACCTCTTCCTTGAGTGATAAGATTGATGCTATTATGTCTATGCTTGTGAATGATAGGACTAATATTGATCCTAATAATGTTCCGTTAGCTTCATTGGTTGCACAAGAAGAACATGTTGATGTAAACTTCATTAAAAATAATAATTTCAACAACAATGCTTACCGGAACAATTCTAGTAACAACTATAGGCCATATCCTTATAATAATGGCAACGGCTATGCTAATTCTTATGGGAATTCTTACAACAATAATAGGAGTTCACCCCTGGACTTGAAGCCATGCTTAAAGAATTTATTAGTACACAAACTGCTTTTAACAAATCTGTTGAAGAAAAGCTTGGGAAAATTGATATACTTGCTTCTAAAGTCGATAGTCTTGCTGCTTATGTTGATCTTTTGAAATCAAAAGTTTTGCCTAATGAGAATCATCATAATAAAATTGTTACTACAGCAAATGCCATTCAAGTTAGAATTAATGAGAATATAAGATTAATGGCTGAAGCTGCGTGCTAGGTGGGATAGAGAAGAAAATGAAAAACTAGCTAAAGAGAAGAATGTAGCTAAAGTTTGGACTATTACCACCACTTGTAATTCTAATGCTACACATGTTGCTGCACCTCCTACTAATACTAATAAAAGAATTGGTGTTAGCAATGTTTCCACTTCTAATGCAAAGCGCGAAAAACTGCACTAAACTGCTAAAACTGCTGACTACGTGATAAAGTTGCTGAAATTTTTTCCAACATTGGGGATGATGATCCCATTGCTTTAGATTATAATGGTTTGAATTTTGATGATTGCCACATCTCTGAAGTTATAAAGTTCTTGCAAAAACTTGCTAAAAGTCCTAATGCTAGTGCTATAAATTTGGCCTTTACACATCATATTACAAATGCTCTCATAAAAGCTAGAGAAGAGAAACTAGAGCGTGAAACCTCTATTCCTAAAAAGCTAGAGGATGGTTGGGAGCCCATCATTAAGATGAAGGTTAAAGATTTTGATTGTAATGCTTTATGTGATCTTGGTGCAAGTATTTACTGTTATGCCTAAGAAAATTTATAATATGCTTGACTTGCCACCGTCGAAAAATTGCTATTTGGATGTTAATCTTGCTGATCATTCTACAAAGAAACCTTTGGGTAAAGTTGATAATGTTCGCATTACCGTTAACAATAACCTTGTCCCCGTTGATTTTGTTGTCTTGGATATTGAATGCAATGCATCTTGTCCCATTATATTGGGAAGACCTTTTCTTCGAACTGTTGGTGCTATCATTGATATGAAGGAAGGTAATATAAAATATCAATTTCCTCTCAAGAAAGGTATGGAACACTTCCCTAGAAAGAGAATGAAGTACCCTTTTGATTCTATTATGAGAACAAATTATGATGTTGACACTTCGTCTCTTGATAATACTTGATACACACTTTCCGCGCCTAGGCGAAAGGCGTTAAAGAAAAGCGCTTATGGGAGACAACCCATGTTTTTACCTACAGTACTTTGTTTTTATTTTGTGTCTTGGAAGTTGTTTACTACTGTAGCAACCTCTCCTTATCTTAGTTTTGTGTTTTGTTGTGCCAAGTTAAGCCGTTGATAGAAAAGTAAGTACTAGATTTGGATTACTGCGCAGTTCCAGATTTCTTTGCTGTCACGAATCTGGGTCCACCTCCCTGTAGGTAGCTCAGAAAATTAAGCCAATTTACGTGCATGATCCTCAGATATGTACGCAACTTTCATTCAATTTGAGCATTTTCATTTGAGCAAGTCTGGTGCCATTTTAAAATTCGTCAATACGAACTGTTCTGTTTTGACAGATTCTGCCTTTTATTTCGCATTGCCTCTTTTGCTATGTTGGATGAATTTCTTTGATCCACTAATGTCCAGTAGCATTATGCAATGTCCAGAAGTGTTAAGAATGATTGTGTCACCTCTGAATATGTTAATTTATATTGTGCACTAACCCTCTAATGAGTTGTTTCGAGTTTGGTGTGGAGGAAGTTTTCAAGGATCAAGAGAGGAGTATGATGCAACATGATCAAGGAGAGTGAAAGCTCTAAGCTTGGGGATGCCCCGGTGGTTCACCCCTGCATATATTAAGAAGACTCAAGCGTCTAAGCTTGGGGATGCCCAAGACATCCCCTTCTTCATCGACAACATTATCGAGTTCCTCCCCTGAAACTACATTTTTATTCCATCACATCTTATGTGCTTTTTCTTGGAGCGTCGGTTTGTTTTTGTTTTTGTTTTGTTTGAATAAAATGGATCCTAGCATTCACTTTATGGGAGAGAGACACGCTCCGCTGTAGCATATGGACAAGTATGTCCTTGGTTTCTACTCATAGTATTCATGGCGAAGTTTCTCCTTCGTTAAATTGTTATATGGTTGGAATTGGAAAATGATACATGTAGTAATTGCTATTAATGTCTTGGGTAATGTGATACTTGGCAATTGTTGTGCTCATGATTAAGCTCTTGCATCATATGCTTTGCACCCATTAATGAAGAAATACATAGAGCATGCTAAAATTTGGTTTGCATATTTGGTTTCTCTAAGGTCTAGATAATTTCTAGTATTGAGTTTGAACAACAAGGAAGACGGTGTAGAGTCTTATAATGTTTTCAATATGTCTTTTATGTGAGTTTTGCTGCACCGGTTCATCCTTGTGTTTGTTTCAAATAAGCCTTGCTAGCCTAAACCTTGTATCGAGAGGGAATACTTCTCATGCATCCAAAATACTTGAGCCAACCACTATGCCATTTGTGTCCACCATACCTACCTACTACATGGTATTTTCCGCCATTCCAAAGTAAATTGCTTGAGTGCTACCTTTAAAATTCCATCATTCACCTTTGCAATATATAGCTCATGGGACAAATAGCTTAAAAACTATTGTGGTATTGAATATGTAATTATGCACTTTATCTCTTATTAAGTTGCTTGTTGAGCGATAACCATGTTCACTGGGGACGCCATCAACTTTTCATTGTTGAATTTCATGTGAGTTACTATGCATGTTCGTCTTGTCTGAAGTAAGGGCGATCTACACTGAGTTGAATGGTTTGAGCATGCATATTGTTAGAGAAGAACATTGGGCCGCTAACTAAAGCCATGATCTATGGTGGAAGTTTCGGTTTTGGACAAACATCCTCAAATCTCTAATGAGAAAAGAATTAATTGTTGTTGAATGCTTAAAGCATTAAAAGAGGAGTCCATTATCTCGTTGTCTATGTTGTCCCGGTATGGATGTCTAAGTTGAGAATAATCAAAAGCGAGAAATCCAAATGCGAGCTTTCTCCTTAGACCTTTGTACGGGCGGCATAGAGGTACCCCTTTGTGATACTTGGTTAAAGCATATGTATTGCGGTGATAATCCAGGTAGTCCAAGCTAATTAGGACAAGGTGCGGGCACTATTGGTACACTATGCATGAGGCTTGCAACTTATAAGATATAATTTACATAATGCATATGCTTTTTTTTTGAAACTTCTTAATGTTTTCAAAATTGTTTATTACTACCGTTGACAAAATTGTTTCATGTTTTCAAAATCAAAGCTCTAGCACAAATATAGCAATCGATGCTTTTCCTCTATGGAGGACCATTCTTTTACTTTCAATGTTGAGTCAGTTCACCTATTTCTCTCCACCTCAAGAAGCAAACACTTGTGTGAACTGTGCATTGATTCCTACATACTTGCATATTGCACTTATTATATTACTCTATGTTGACAATTATCCATGAGATATACATGTTACAAGTTGAAAGCAACCGCTGAAACTTAATCTTCCTTTGTGTTGCTTCAATGCCTTTACTTTGAATTATTGCTTTATGAGTTAACTCTTATGCAAGACTTATTGATGCTTGTCTTGAAGTGCTATTCATGAAAAGTCTTTGCTTTATGATTCACTTGTTTACTCATGTCATATACATTGTTTTGATCGCTGCATTCACTACATATGCTTTACAAATAGTATGATCAAGATTATGATGGCATGTCACTCCGGAAATTATCCGTAGTTATCGTTTTACCTGCTCGGGACGAGCAGAACTAAGCTTGGGGATGCTGATACGTCTCCGACGTATCGATAATTTCTTATGTTCCATGCCACATTATTGATGTTATCTACATGTTTTATGCACACTTTATGTCATATTCGTGCATTTTCCGGAACTAACCTATTAACAAGATGCCGAAGTGCCGATTGCTTGTTTCTACGCTGTTTTTGGTTTCAGAAATCCTAGTAAGGAAATATTCTCGGAATTGGACGAAATCAAAGCCCGGGGGCCTATTTTTCCACGAAGCTTCCAGAAGTCCGAAGACGAGACGAAGAGGGGCCACGGGGTGGCCAAACCCTAGGGCGGCGCGGCCCCACCCCTGGCCGCGCCGGCCTATGGTGTGGGCCCCCCGTGCCGCCTCTTGACTTGCCCTTCCGCCTACTTAAAGCCTCCGTGACGAAACCCCCAGTACCGAGAGCCACGATACGGAAAACCTTCCAGAGACGCCGCCAACGCCGATCCCATCTCGGGGGATCCAGGAGATCGCCTCCGGCACCCTGCCGGAGAGGGGAATCATCTCCCGGAGGACTCTACGCCGCCATGGTCGCCTCCGGTGTGATGTGTGAGTAGTCTACCCCTGGACTATGGGTCCATAGCAGTAGCTAGATGGTTGTCTTCTCCCCATTGTGCTATCATTGTCGGATCTTGTGAGCTGCCTAACATGATCAAGATCATCTATCCGTAATTCTATATGTTGCGTTTGTTGGGATCCGATGAATAGAGAATACTTGTTATGTTGATTATCAAAGTTATATCTACGTGTTGTTTATGATCTTGCATGCTTTCCGTTACTAGTAGATGCTCGGCCAAGTAGATGCTTGTAACTCCAAGAGGGAGTACTTATGCTCGATAGTGGGTTCATGCCCGCATTGACACCAGGACGATGTGACGAAAGTTCTAAGGTTGTGTTGTGCTTGTTGCCACTAGGGATAAAACATTGATGCTATGTCTAAGGATGTAGTTGTTGATTACATTACGCACCATACTTAATGCAATTGTACTGTTGCTTTGCAACTTAATACTGGAGGGGTTCGGATGATAACTCTGAAGGTGGACTTTTTAGGCATAGATGCGGTTGGATGGCGGTCTATGTACTTTGTCGTAATGCCCAATTAAATCTCACTATACTCATCATGATATGTATGTGCATTGTCATGCTCTCTTTATTTGTCAATTGCCCAACCGTAATTTGTTCACCCAACATGCTGTTTGTCTTATGGGAGAGACACCTCTAGTGAGCTGTGGACCCCGGTCCAATTCTCTTTACTGAAATACATTCTACTGCAATACTTGTTTCTACTGTTTTACGCAAACAATCATCTTCCACACAATACGGTTAATCCTTTGTTACAGCAAGCCGGTGAGATTGACAACCTCACTTGTTTCGTTGGGGCAAAGTACTTTGGTTGTGTTGTGCAGGTTCCACGTTGGCGCCGGAATCCCTGGTGTTGCGCCGCACTACATCCCGCCGCCATCAACCTTCAACGTGCTTCTTGACTCCTACTGGTCCGATTAAACCTTGGTTTCTTACTGAGGGAAACTTGCCGATGTGCGCATCACACCTTCCTCTTGGGGTTCCCAACGGACGTGCCAACCACACACATCACACCCCTAAAACCATCGGCAGATGAATCAGAGGCAAGCCAGCAACAAACTACCGAAGAATCTCCACCTCCATCAGTGGAACAAGTCCTCCTCCTCGAGCCATTATGGACCAAACCATTCCTAGCGTACCTGACGAAGCAGGAGTTGCCGGAGGATTCGGTGGAAGCAAGGCGAATCGTCAGACGATCAAAGGCCTTCACTGTGGTAAATGGTGAACTTTACAAGCGTAGCATCTCGGGTATCTTCCAAAGGTGTATTGCCATTGACGATGGAAAAGCGCTGTTGCGCGAGATACACGAGGGAACTTGCGGACACCACACAGGAAGCAGGGCCCTTGTGGCGAAAGCCTTCAGGGCAGGATTTTACTGGCCAACGGCGGCATCGGATGATCGAGATCTGGTCATGAAATGTGACCCATGCCAGCGCTTCTCACCAAAACCGCACGCCCCTGCGACAGATCTGATGACAATACCTCTGGCATGGCCCTTTGCTCAATGGGGACTGATGTCTACGCCCCCTCCTTTTCCTGTAGACAGTGTTGGGCCTCCAAGAGCAGAGGTTTGTAGAACAGCAGCAAGTTTTCCCTTAAGTGGATCACCCAAGGTTTATCGAACTCAGGGAGGAAGAGGTCAAAGATATCCCTCTCATGCAACCCTGCAACCACAAAGCAAGAAGTCTCTTGTGTCCCCAACACACCAAATAGGTGCACTAGTTCGGCGAAGAGATAGTGAAATACAGGTGGTATGAATAAGTATGAGCAGTAGCAATGGTGCCAGAAAATAGCTTGCTGGCGTGTAGTTGATGGTGGTAGTATTGCAGCAGTAGTAACGTAGTAAAACAGTAAACAAGCAGCGATAGTAGTATTTAGGAACAAGGCCTAGGGATTAGACTTTCACTAGTGGACACTCTCAACATTGATCACATAACAGAATAGATAAATGCATACTCTACACTCTTGTTGGATGATGAACACATTGCGTAGGATTACACGAACCCTCAATGCCGGAGTTAACAAGCTCCACAATTCAATGTTCATATTTAAATAACCTTAGAGTGCATGAAAGATCGATTCGACTAAACCAAGTACTAACGTAGCATGCACACTGTCACCTTCATGCTAAGTAGGAGGAATAGATCACATCAATAACATCATAGCAATAGTTAACTTCATATTCTACAAGAGATCATGATCATAGCATAAACCAAGTACTAACACGGATGCACACACCTGTCACCATTACATCGTGCAGGAGGAATAAAACTACTTTAATAACATTGCTAGAGTAGCACATTGATAAATTGTGATACAAAACACATTGCAATCATAAAGAGATATAAATAAGCACTTCACTATGCTCTTCATAACGAGTGAGTAAGTATTCGTGAAATATAGCCTAAGAGACCCACACGGTGCACACACTCGTCACCTTTACACACGTGGGACAAGGAGTCTCCGGAGATCACATAAGTAAAACTCACTTGACTAGCATAACGACATCTTGATTACAAGCATCATCATATGAATCTCAATCATGTAAGGCAGCTCATGAGATTATTGTATTGAAGTACATAGGAGAGAGATGAACCACATAGCTACCGGTACAGCCCCGAGCCTCGATGGAGAACTACTCCCTCCTCATGGGAGCAGCAGCGATGATGAAGATGGCGGTGGAGATGGCAGCGGTGTCGATGGAGAAGCCTTCCGGGGCACTTCCCCGTTCCGGCGGCGTGCCGGAACAGAGACTCCTGTCCCCCAGATCTTGGGCTCGCGATGGCGGCGGCTCTGGAAGGTTTATGTGGGTTTCGTCGAACGTATCAGGGTTTTCGCGACGGAGGCTTTAAATAGGCGGAGAGGCGGCGTCAGAGGGCTTCTGGGGGGCCCACACTATAGGGTGGCGCGGGCCCCCCTGGCCGCGCCGGCCTAGGGTTTGGTGGGCCTGTGCCCCCTCCCTGGTGGCTCTCGGGTGTTCTGGATGCTTCCGGGCAAAATAGGAACCTGGGCGTTGATTTCGTCCGATTCCGAGAATATTTCGTTACTAGGATTTCTGAAACCAAAAACAGCAGAAAACGAGAACCGGCACTTCGGCATCTTGTTAATAGGTTAGTTCCAGTAAAATGCACGAATATGACATAAAGTGTGCATAAAACATGTAGATAACATCAATAATGTGGCATGGAACATAAGAAATTATCGATACGTCGGAGACGTATCAGCATCCCCAAGCTTAGTTCTGCTCGTCCCGAGCAGGTAAAACGATAACAAAGATAATTTCTGGAGTGACATGCCATCATAACCTTGATCATACTATTTGTAAAGCATATGTAGTGAATGCAACGATCAAAACAATGTATATGACATGAGTAAACAAGTGAATCATAAAGCAAAGACTTTTCATGAATAGTACTTCAAGACAAGTATCAATAAGTCTTGCATAAGAGTTAACTCATAAAGCAATAATTCAAAGTAAAGGCATTGAAGCAACTGTTATCACCAGATTTTGGCCAAATCAGGAGGTGGGCCGTAAGGGAGATGGGCTTGAAAGATTACACGTAGAAGATCTCTGAAGTGGCCTCGCACGAAGAGTTTGGGCTAGATTGCCCGTGTATCTTTAATTATAGTAGATTGCATCGTAGATTAAAAGTTAGAGTTTGTCTCGTGCACGCTGGGGATTATTCCCACGTTAGAAAGTCCCCTGGACTATAAATATGTATCTAGGGTTTATGGAATAAACAACAACCAACGTTCAACCAACCAAATCAATCTCGGCGCATCGCCAACTCCTTCGTCTCGAGGGTTTCTACCGGTAAGCATCATGCTGCCTAGATCGCATCTTGCGATCTAGGCAGCATAAGCTTCATGTTGTTCATGCGTTGCTCGTACTGAAGCCTTTTTGATGGCGAGCAACGTAGTTATCTTAGATATGTTAGGGTTAGCATTGTTCTTCGATTTACATGCTATCGTAGTGCAACCCTTGCATATCTAGCCGCCCTTACACCTATCTTAGGTGTAGGGGCGACACCCCGCTTGATCATTATTCGGTAGATCCGATCCGTTACGGTTGCTCCTTGTTCATCAAGGATTAGTTTAATATCTCGCAGTAGTTAGGCCTTACAAAGGGCGGGAGGATCCAATGGGCACGTAGGGTGTCGTTTGCTAGTCCTAGATAGGATGTTCCGGGATCAACCTCGTGTTGGTTTTTAGGCCTTGTCTAGGATCGGCTTACGATCACCGTGCGTGGCCGCGAGGCCCAATCCCGAGTAGGATGATCCGATTATGCGGTGAAAACCCTAAATCGTCGTAGATCTCATTAGCTTTATCTTGATCAAGCAGGACCACCATATATTCGTGCACCTCGTACGAATCATGGGTGGATCGGCTCCTTGAGCCGATTCACGAGATAACTCGAGAGCCGATCGAGGCTCGTATTTAATGTTTACGTGTATGCCATGTAGGAAACTAAGCGAGGCATCTCCATCACCTTCCTGACCAGGTATAGGTCAAGTGGCACGCCCTTGCAATCAGCATCGGACGTGTGACCAGAAGGCTTTGCGGGCCATCGCTCGGAGGGACCTCGGCCAGCCGCAGCCCTAGGTTGTTCCCGGCTCTCATCGTGTTGCCCGTCGCTGCCCGCCGGTGGGTTTTGACAGCAACACATTCTGGCACGCCCGGTGGGACAAGCTTCTACATCAACCACATCGCCATCTACATCTGAGATGGCGGACGGCACGCCAGTCACGTACGAGGATCTGACCGACGAGTTCAAGAAGAAGTATGACGAGATCAAAGTCATCCTCGAAGCCGACCTCATCGGCTCTTTCCACAGAACCCGTTCACATGGCATCAGGTGGAAGGGGTTCTCACCTAATGGTGCACTCGATGGGATAGACCTCTCTGCCCCGTCGGAAGAACGCACCAGGTCCCTGCGGCAGGAGATCAACTACTTGGTGGCTCACTCGCTACACCGCCACTCTGAGAACCTGGTCAACACGTTGGAGCGTGTCGCTCTTCGCGTGATCCAGGAGATCATGAGGCACCAGTACTCGCCGCCAGGACCAGCTCTCGGGACGCATCAAGGAGAGTTTCCACTCCAGTCCCGTCCACCGCTACCATTTGCGTTGGCAGCACCGGAAGTGCCGACTTCACCGGCATTCGTCGTCTACAAGATCGGTGGTGACCCTAGTGACTACCAGTTCTTGCTTGAGGCGCCTAAGGAGATCCCTCACGGGTACACGTGCACGTATGTGCCAGATTGTGGTAACTGGGCGCTCACAAACCAGGCCACAACATCAGGGACTTCTGGGAAAACAGGAGGGACGTCGGCGACGGATCTTGAGAAGCGTACGTGGCTAACTAAGTACGCCACCCCGACGAACCTCCGGAGCTCAGCTCCTGCAGCTTGGCTCGGAGCCGGAAAAGCAAACATGGCTGGCTAAGTACGCCACCCCGGCGAATCTTCGAGTTCAACTCCCGCAGCCAGACACAGCGGATCAGATCAGTACCATACTGAGAGACCAGTTCGGCATGGTGCCGAAAAGGAGGGCAATCGGCTATTCCAAGCCGTACCCCGACGACTACGAAATGATCCCGCTACCACCTAAATATCGGCTCCCTGATTTCTCCAAATTTAGTGGATCAGATGGTTCCAGCTCCATCGAGCACGTAGGCCGATATTTGGCACAACTAGGACCGGCCTCAGTGTCGGATCAACTACGCGTGAGGCTCTTCTCACAGTCCCTCACGGGATCGGCTTTCGGGTGGTACACCTCGTTGCCACTCGGACTCCATCCGGACTTGGAAGCAGCTTGGAAGAGCAGTTCCATATGCAGGTACCATTCGTAGGCTTCCGAGTCCGGCATTGCCGATCTAGCACAATTACGTCGAAGCGTGGAGAAACCGTGACGTGAATACATCCAGCCGCTTCGAGAATCTTAGGAATCGATGTTATTCGGTTCGTATAACCGAAAAGGAAGCGATCGAGTTGGCGGTAGCGGACCTTGCAACACCGCTCAAGGACATGGCCTCCCAAGCGTACTACCCCTCACCGGCGCACATGGTTCGAAACTGTCGGCATATGAACAGCGCCACCCGGACTCGTACCGGGACAAATTCAAGCATGCGGTAGTCCTGGTCGAGGCGGAGGAAGACGAAGTTTCTGCGGGAGATCAAGAGGTAGCAAGTGGCTGAATGGACTCGGGGGGAACCCCCGTGTCCCGCAAATGGGTAAAGCCACCAGGCCCGCCTCGGGGGTTTGATTTTGACGTAACCAAGACTGAGCAAATCTTCGACCTCCTGCTCAAGGAGAAGCAGTTGACGATTCCCGAAGGTCTCAAATTCCCCACGGTACAAGAGCTGAACGGAAAGCCATACTGCAAATGGCATATCTCGCTCTCCCATGCCACCAACGACTGCAGGGTGTGGCGTCAGCACATCCAAGCGGCGATAGAAAAAGGACGTCTGATTTTCAACCGATACGCCATGAAGGTCGACACCCAACCCTTCCCCGCCGTTAACATGGTAGAATGCACTTACCCCGAAGGTTGCCAGCCCAGGATCCTCGTTCAGCATCAACATGGTAGGACCTCGGGCACCACGCCGGCAAGGATGGAGACGAGGGCAGCTGCTCTCGTAGCAAGGACACGAGAGGAGGCCGCTCCACGCGATCGGCTCCATCATGATGGCAAGCGCTACGTCACAGAGGGAGAAGTGAAGAACATAAGATATCAGCGACCCCTCTCTGATCACCTCCTCAACAAGTATGTGAGTCAGTATGACCAACATCGACGATCCAGCGATGATGATGAAAGAGATCGTCTGGCTAGAGAAGCCAGAAGACATCGTCGGCATGATCGCGATGAGGAGGAGCACGAGCGCCGTGCCAAAGGACAATCAAGGGAGCAAGACGACAACGATAGGCATCGGGACCGCCCCTTCTTCGGACACTCGCCGGGATTCAGGAATGAGCCGATTGCCCACAATCGGCAATTGCCCGAATGCAACCGAAGAAGAAGGAGGCAGCCAACGTGTCCGTGTTCGAGCGCTTAGGGCCTCTCCCGCCACAAAGCAAACGCGCCGAGTCCCCTCGGTGGGAAGATCTCGAGGATTCGGAAGACGAGGGACAAGAAGAAGAAGACAGGTACCACCGTCCAAGGTGGTGCCCCGATGGACTCAGCCGTTCCCGAAAGCGCAGGGTTCAGCGATTGCGCGGCCTGGAGGAAGCCGAAAGGTTATACTTGCATACGCTAAGGAAGGCACGACCTGATCTGGCCGTGAAAGTTCAGCGAACCCTGGACGAAGAGGGTCGTCCACGGAAAATGGAGTGGCGTCCCAAGCAAAGGAAAGCCGATGATGAAACATCGGCTGGTACAAACATGGTGCTCGTCCTTCCGACGGAGCTTAGTGCTCCACGATTACACGATGCACTCAAGGTGGACGGCAGCAAGCGCATCAACATGATAAGGTCCGAGGTTGGGCTGGTTTTATCCACCAGCCTGACCGAGTAGCAAGAACAAACCGATGAGCAAACGGGGCGAGGCTGGTCCTTGTGATCGGCCCCAATGATCTATGAAGGAACGTTACAAAGCCTTCATTGAGCGCTTCAGTCAATATGGAGGCCGATTCCGGCAATCGGCCAAAATTATCTTCACCACATATTCTGCTTGTGTTCAACATCGATCTATTGGGCAGCGGTCACGTCGGCGGATGAAAGTCAACACAAATCCTCGCGGAGCCGACATACAAGTACAGTGCCTTGGCTAAACCACAAAGCCGATATATGCAGTCACCTGGCAGATTCGGCTCGGGGGGCATATAGTCAGATGAGCACGCGCAGATAAACATGTGCAGACAAAAGCGCAGATGAACGTGTGCAGGAGAACATGTGTGCAGTAAAACACTGGGAGCCGATTAGGGAAAATCGGCCAGTAAATTTTTTTTTTTCATAACATACAGCCGATGCAAGGGCATCGACTTTAGAATTAAGAAGCGAAGCCGATGTGCAGCGATCGACTCTAGTACAGTTACACAAGACCAAGACCTACTGGCTATGTGCTCAAGGTTCACATTTTCGCCAAGATGGTTTTCAGTTTGGTGTTTCAATTACAACATCGGCGTTCAGTGGAAGAAAGCTGATCAATGGTCTGTGCATCCTCGCCGGTATTCTCGCCTTGATTAAGGCTCGGGGGGCAGCTTACTTGAGAGATGTTATGATTTGGGAGCCGATTGGAGTCACATCGACTGACCCTGCATCGTGATCTTCTCTGAAAGCAGTTCAGGTGTTGCAAAAGAAAACTGCTAAAGCTATGGAGAGGAGCCGGAAATGGAGGCCGTCGGCTTTATAGGTTTTGGACCGTCCTGTTACTGCAAGGAAAGGAAAGGGGCCGGATTCTCAAAATAGCCGATGAGTAGTCATCGGCTAAATGATTGCGAAAAATTATGGTCAGATATCAAATCGCAGTTTGAATTTGAGAAGTACTTGACTGACGGTCTAATTGACATTTGAGTCCGGCTTCATGGGCGTCCAAAGAAAAAGGAATCCGATACGTTGCTATCGGTCTTGGTATGACGAGCGGAAGGGGTGAGATTGGATTAATTGAAAGAAGAATTGAAAGAACAATTTTCATTAATTCAAAGGAGCGGCTTTACAAGAAAGAGCCGATGGCTCTCAAAAGAGGGATCTGGTGCCTAGTGCACTGCTACTACTAGTCCTATTCTACTAGTCGTCGCTGTCCTCGTCATCACCGTCGTCGATGTCGGCGGCGCTGCTCCCAGGAAGCTCATCGTCGCTGCTGCCCCAGCCCATGGCCGGAGCCTCGTCTTCCTCGTCATCATCATCATCCTCGCTGTCCGCCCAGGAGCGGAAGCGCTTGGTCGGCGGATACCCGATGGAGGAGGGGGATTCATCCTCCTCCTCTTCCTCCTCGTCATCATCATCGTCTTCGCTGTCCGCCCAAGCGCGGGATCGCTTGGCCGGCAGAAGCTTGGCGGGGGAAGAGGGGCCGCCCTCCTCTTTTTCTTCTTCTTCCTCTACTTCTTCCCCCTTCCCGTCGGGGGAGGTGGGTTCCGCCCAGGGATGGAGGTCGTCTTCACTTTCGCTTATCAGCTCCCCATCGATGAGGAACTTGAGGTCCTCTTCCCCATCGGTCAGGGGCAGGTCGCCCTCTGGCGCGTGATCGGAGTTCCACTCCGGCTCGCTCGAAGAGAAGGATTGGAGGGAGAGGCCGGAGGAGACAGAGGAAGAGGAAGACATCGCTACAGGGGAGGAGGGTTTTTTGGTGCCGATAGCAGGAACGGAGGAAGGGGATGAAGAGGGCTAATCGATCGGCACAGATAAATAATGAGAGGCCTGGTGGAAATTTAATGCCATTGCAGTTTCCGAGGAGGTGATGCTAAAGCTATCGGATTTTGCAGAGAAGCTGAAAAGACAGAGCATCATGATGAAGGATGCTGCAACGGGTCTGCTCTGCCACGACATGACCCTTCGAAGGAAAAACGGAGTGGTTTTGAAATTATCATTGCCAAAACCAGGGGGGCATGTGTTATCACCAGATTTTGGCCAAATCAGGAGGTGGGCCGTAAGGGAGATGGGCTTGAAAGATTACACGTAGAAGATCTCTGAAGCGGCCTCGCACGAAGAGTTTGGGCTAGATTGCCCGTGTATCTTTAATTATAGTAGATTGCATCGTAGATTAAAAGTTAGAGTTTGTCTCGTGCACGGTGGGGATTATTCCCACGTTAGAAAGTCCCCCGGACTATAAATATGTATCTAGGGTTTATGGAATAAACAACAACCAACGTTCAACCAACCAAATCAATCTCGGCGCATCGCCAACTCCTTCGTCTCGAGGGTTTCTACCGGTAAGCATCATGCTGCCTAGATCGCATCTTGCGATCTAGGCAGCATAAGCTTCATGTTGTTCATGCGTTGCTCGTACTGAAGCCTTTTTGATGGCGAGCAACGTAGTTATCTTAGATATGTTAGGGTTAGCATTGTTCTTCGATTTACATGCTATCGTAGTGCAACCCTTGCATATCTAGCCGCCCTTACACCTATCTTAGGTGTAGGGGCGGCACCCCGCTTGATCATTATTCAGTAGATCCGATCCGTTACGGTTGCTCCTTGTTCATCAAGGATTAGTTTAATATCTGCAGTAGTTAGGCCTTACAAAGGGCGGGAGGATCCAGCGGCACGTAGGGTGTCGTTTGCTAGTCCTAGACAGGATGTTCCGGGGATCAACCTCGTGTTGGTTTTTAGGCCTTGTCTAGGATCGGCTTACGATCACCGTGCGTGGCCGCGAGGCCCAATCCCGAGTAGGATGATCCGATTATGCGGTGAAAACCCTAAATCGTCGTAGATCTCATTAGCTTTATCTTGATCAAGCAGGACCACCATATATTCGTGCACCTCGTACGAATCATGGGTGGATCGGCTCCTTGAGCCGATTCACAGGATAACCTGAGAGCCGATCGAGGCTCGTATTTAATGTTTACGTGTATGCCATGCAGGAAACTAAGCGAGGCATCTCCATCACCTTCCTGACCAGGTATAGGTCAGGTGGCACGCCCTTGCAATCAGCATCGGACGTGTGACCAGAAGGCTTTGCGGGCCTTCGCTCGGAGGGACCTCGGCCAGCCGCAGCCCTAGGTTGTTCCCGGCTCTACTGTGTTGCCCGTCGCTGCCCGCCGGTGGGTTTTGACAGCAACAACAACACAAAGGAAGATTAAGTTTCAGCGGTTGCTTTCAACTTATAACATGTATATCTCATGGATAATTGTCAACATAGAGTAATATAACAAGTGCAATATGCAAGTATGTAGGAATCAATGCACAGTTCACACAAGTGTTTGCTTCTTGAGGTGGAGAGAAATAGGTGAACTGACTCAATAATAAAAGTAAAAGAATGGTCCTCCATAGAGGAAAAGCATCGATTGCTATATTTGTGCTAGAGCTTTGATTTTGAAAACATATAGAGAGCATAAAAGTAAAATTTTGAGAAGTGTATGTTGTTGTCAACGAATGGTAATGGGCACTCTAACCCCCTTGCCAGACAAACCTTCAAAGAGCGGCTCCCATTTTATTTTATTTTTGGATGACACTCCTTCCAACCTTTCTTTCACAAACCATGGCTAACCGAATCCTCGGGTGCCTGCCAACAATCTCATACCATGAAGGAGTGTCTATTTTTGTTAATTAATTTGGGACTGGGAATCCCATTGCCAGCTCTTTTTGCAAAATTATTGGATAAGCGGATGAAGCCACTAGTCCATTGGTGAAAGTTGCCCAACAAGATTGAAAGATAAACACCACATACTTCCTCATGAGCTATAAAACATTGACACAAATCAGAGGTGATAAATTTTGAATTGTTTAAAGGTAGCACTCAAGCAATTTACTTTGGAATGGCAGGAAATACCATGTAGTAGATAGGTATGGTGGACACAAATGGCATAGTGTTGTTTGGCTCAAGTATTTGGATGCATGAGAAGTATTCCCTCTCGATACAAGGTTTAGGCTAGCAAGGTTATTTGAAACAAACACAAGGATGAACCGGTGCAGCAAAACTCACATAAAAGATATATTGAAAACATTATAAGACTCTACACCGTCTTCCTTGTTGTTCAAACTCAATACTCCCTCCGACTAGAATTAGGTGTCCGACGCAATTTTTTGCGAAAACCCCCTCCCGTTTCTCCCGACCAATTTCGTGGTCCTCTTTCTTCTCCGCCGCTTCCCGTTCTTGGCATCGCCCACTCCGCGCCTCGCCTGAGTCCGTGCCGCGCCGCGCCTCGCCGCGCCTCCCTCGCGTCCGCGCCATGCCGCGCCGCTCCGGCCACCGCACTGCTCCCCCCGCGCCTCCTCTCCCCCTTTAGTCCCCCCTGCTCTCTCCCCCTTTAGTTCCCCTGCTCTCTCCCCCAAGCCTCCATCCACAGAAATGTGGATTCTTTATCCCTCGATTCCGGCGGCCCGACGAGCTCCTCCAGCGCGAGCGAGAGCCTAGAGCGGGATCGCGGGCTAGTGCTCGTCTGCCCACTCTCACTCCCCACCCCACCCCACCCCACTCCGGCGCGGCGCCACCTTCTCTTATGGTCTCCCGCTGCGCGCCCCACAACCACCGCTAGCCAGCTGCTCAGCCCATTCACACCACGGATGGTCGCGCCGTCGTTCGCCCGCTCCATCGTCCTCCTCCTCCTCCTGGCAGCCGCCGCGCGGGGCAAGACCGTGAAGAGGGACGGTACGTAATTGTTCTTCTCCTTCTCTGCCCCCTTTCGTTTCAAGCCAATCGATCCCTCATGGTGGTCTCTTACGCGATTACGGAAAGATGGGTTCTTTAGCTGTTTGTTTGGGATCTGAACCAGCCCCGCTTGTGCTAGGACGCTGCAACCTCCTGCTAATTAGAGCAGAGATGCTGAATTGGGCATTCGCTTGGTAGGTGGCCGTACTGAACTCTACTCCTAGGAGTAGATAATTATAGCTCCCTTCTCACAACCGGCCAGATTCAACTTGTACTGGTACTTCCAGATGATTCACGATTTACCATTTGATACTTGTACAGAGGCATGACTAACTAAATGCATGACACTGTGACATTGCAGTTTGTTCCCGGAACATGTGTCTTCGGAGCATCCAAAGTCAATTGGCAGAATGCACATCCAAGTTTCAACTCCTGGAGTTCACCATCTTCTTTCTGTCTTCAACAGCTGTAGCAAACATGACAAGGTGAAGAAGTAGATGATGGAGAATATGGTGAAGTCCAATAAACTCCCAGCAGCAAGCCTACAAAAAAATGGAACTAAAAGGTATGTTCTATGGCTGTCATAATACATCCCATATGGACAACATGTGGGGAGTAGATTTCTGAAGTAGATTTGTAGTGTTATGGCAGCGAGTCAAACATGTGGTGAGTAGGATAGATTACAATATGATCTTCCAATTGCATGAACTGGATACAATATAAACACAAGAACAGTGAGATGGACAACAGTCTGGTGATAATCATGGCATTAGAATTACTCCCTGGCAGTGTAGATTTGCAGTGTTATATTTACATAGAGAAAGATATCACAGAACCTAACGAGCTTCCCTAGCAGTGTAGTTTAGAATCCACTCTAATAGCCGAATGATGCGTTCTGATCCAAAGAATCTAGTCTCTTCATAAAGCATCTTCTTTGTGGAGCCATCATGCCCCTCATTAACCGCGATGAAATCTGATCTTGGGAAAAGCTTTTCATAGGTGCAGCCTTTTGTTTCTTCACCTTAGTTTGTTGTTTAGTAGCTTCCTCTTGCATATTTGAGAACCATGGAAAGATGCCCTGCCTAACATAGAACAGAATGTATGCTTCGTGTCCTAGTGCACTCGTCTCACTAACGGAATCAACCTGCAATACAAACGTGACTATAAATAGGTGAAATATCCGTGACATGAAAAGAAAGAACAACAGACTTTTGGCACTTACGAGTGAATCATTCATCAAGTGCCAACTGGTTGGTGAAGAACGAATGGTGCACACATAATGGCCAAAGTTTGGTAAGCCAGAATGCTCAACAACCCCATAAAGATCATATTTTAGGTCCTGGTGCATGTGAAAATACAAGGGAAACATCAAAATATGCTTAATGCATAAACCTATAAGCAGAGAAGAGCACAAAAACACAAACACCTCCTTCTCTGGATTACTGTGGAATGGCTTCAAGTCGAGTTCTGATGGGTATTCCACATGTTTGTCAATCTTCTCAATGGAGTTATCAAGTGTGGTGAAGCGCTTAAGATGAAATGCAACAACATCTGGTGCTTTATCAATCACGAACTGCTTGTCCTTAGAAACTTGAGCATTGCAACTGTCACAGGTTAGCTTGTTCTCTTCATCACCTATTTGCTCCACCTTGGTAAAAGATTCCAGCGCAGCAACAAGGTTATCAACCTGATCAATCTCCAAGCTGAGATCAAGGAAGGGTTCTAATATCTCCGAGCAGTGGCCACAATCATGGCATGGTCAACTATACGAAGATAATTGCATTAGTTGGAACACAAGTGCAAAGAGAACAAATTAGCAATGACAAAGTAGAGCTACCTGGCTCTTCAATCGACCTCCAAACACTTGCTTGACAATACTTTTCTCATCAAAAGTATTGTCAAGGGTACATTTATGCAAATTATCTAGCAAGCAACAAAGGAACTCATGTGCATCCTCTTGTTGTCCTGGTATAAAACCTGGATTTAATTCTGGCAAATCTTGTCAAGGAATAGAAAGATTTTATTTATCAATCTTTTTTAAACCTTGTTGACATTAAAACATAAACTCCACTCAAAGGATACTGCTTAAATTATCTTTAAACCTTGTTGGCATTAAAACAGACCCAAACCTTTGAATTGACTCCTCTGCATGTTCTTTAAGGGCGCAGAAAGAACAAAACCCATCTTCATCATCTATGTGGTAAAGAATTCATACAGTAAGAAAATGGGCTTGGGAAATTTAACACAACAAAAAAGCTCCCATAGAACACTACACACATACATGAGCATGGAGTGGAGTGGTCGGTGCAACGGAGCTTCTGGAAAAGTGAGTGATGCACTGGAGAGTCGCATTTAGAAAGCATCAAGTATTCGTGTGTACTGTAGCTTGCATGTATCTCAAAACTTACTGCATTATTTCAAAACAATGGTCGTTTTTGTCTGTATAGCATTATTTCAAAACTTACTGCATTATAATGTGACATATGCTCATTCTTGCTATACCATTTTCTTGCAAGTGGTGATGTCCTATTAGGCGTCTGGGTGCCAACATTGGCAGCGACAGACTGCTCCCAAATTTGCCTGAATGCACTCAGTCATGATCACATTATTTAGGTACGAGTATCATGTTTACTCCTGTACATTGAAACAAAATAATGCTCACAAATTTCTGCACATTACAGGACCTACCAGCTCAAGAAATTGAAATGGTTCTAGCGGGCAGCGGCAGAGCTGACATCGATGGACCTCGCCTCCATGGCTTCTCGTCGAGAAGGAGGCCGCCGGGAGCAGCTTGTACATCCTCCGACGGTGAGCGGAGTGGCGGGAGCAGGTTGCAGGCGGGACCTCCACGCCGGGAGGAGAAGCTGGCCCGCCGTCGGCCTCCTTGAGGCGGACGCATGGGCGTAGGAGCCGACCTCGAGCGGAGAGCGGCGGGAGGCTGTGGCGGGAGCAGGTTGCTGGCGTGGCAGCCAGGGCGAGAGGAGAAGCTGCCCCGGCGCCGGCCTCCTTCAGGCGGACGCATGGGTGCTGGAGGAGGATGGATGGAGCGGAGACCACTGGCGGGAGGCGGGGGCAGAGGGAGGCAGGCGGCGGGGGCAGGGGAGGCCAGCGGCGGGGGCAGGGGAGGCCAGCGGCGGGAGGCGAGCTCTGTAGAGCCGGGTAGGCCGGCGACGCGAGAGGCCGGCGGCGTGGAGCACAGGGCGCCGCCGGCCCGCCGGCGCGCAGACGCGAGCGCAGGTCTCCGCCAGCAACGAATCTTGGATCGATCGATTGGGGAGTTCGGTGTTTGAGTTTTAAAATACGGAGGGTGAAAATGTAATTATTGAGTTTAACTATCGGTCAGACACCTAATTCTAGTCGGAGGGAGTACTAGAAATTATCTAGACCTTAGAGAGACCAAATATGCAAACCAAATTTTAGCATGCTCTATGTATTTCTTCATTAATGGGTGCAAAGCATATGATGCAAGAGCTTAAACATGAGTACAACAATTGCCAAGTATCACATTATCCAAGACATTATAGCAATTTACTACATGTATCATTTTCCAATTCCAACCATATAACAATTTAACGAAGAGGAAACTTCGCCATGAAAATTATGAGCTAAGAACACATGTGTTCATACGAACCAGCGGAGCGGATCTCTCTCCAACACAAGCATGATGTAATCCAATTTATTCAAACACAAACAAAAATAAAAGCATACAGACGCTCCAAGTAAAGCACATAAGATGTGACCGAATAAAAATATAGTTTCAAGAGAAGGAACCTGATAATTTGTCGATGAAGAAGGGGATGCCTTGGGAATCCCCAAGCTTAGACGCTTGAGTCTTCTTGAAATATGCAGGGATGAACCACCGGGGCATCCCCAAGCTTAGAGCTTTCACTCTCCTTGATCATGTTGCATCATACTCCTCTCTTGACCCTTGAAAACTTCCTTCACACCAAACTTCTCATAAACTTCATTAGAGGGGTTAGTACATAATCAAAAACTTACATGTTCAGAGGTGACATAATCATTCTTAACACTTCTGGACATTGCTCAAAGCTACTGGAAGGTAATGGAACAAAGAAATCCACCCAACACAGCGAAAGAAGCAATGCGAAATAAAAGGCAGAATCTGTCAAAACAGAACAGTCCGTAAAGACGAATTTTTAATAAATACTTCCGTTGCTCAGATCAGAAAACTCAAAACTAATGAAAGTTGCGTACATATCTGAGGAACACGCACGTAAATTAGCATATTTTTCTGATTTTTCTACAGAGAAAACAGCCCAGATTCGTGACAGATAGAAATCTGTTTCTGCGCAGAAATCCAAATCTAGTATCAACCTTCGATTAGAGGCTTCACTTGGCACAACCAAACAAAAAACTAAGATAAGGAGAGGTTGCTACAGTAGTAAAAAACTTCCAAGACACAAAATAAAAACAAAGTACTGTAGCAAAATAACACATGGGTTATCTCCCAAGAAGTTTTTTTCTTTATAGCCATTAAGATGGGCTCAGCAGTTTTGATGATGCACTCGCAAGAAATAGTATTTGAAGCAAAAGAGAGCATCAAGAGGCAAATTCAAAACACATTTAAGTCTAACATGCTTCCTATGCAAAGGAATCTTGTAAATAAACAAGTTCATGAAGAGCAAAGTAACAAGCATAGGAAGATAAAACAAGTGTAGCTTCAAAAATTTCAGCACATAGAGAGGTGTTTTAGTAACATGAAAATTTCTACAACCATATTTTCCTCTCTCATAATAACTTTCAGTAGCATCATGAGAAAAATCAACAATATAACTATCACATAAAGCATTCTTATCATGAGTCTCATGCATAAAATTATTACTACTCCCAACATAAGCATAATCAGTTTTATTAGTTGTAGTGGGAGCAAATTCAACAAAGTAGCTATCATTATTATTATTCTCATCAAGTGTAGGAGGCATAGTATAATAATAATTAAATTTACTCTCCATAGTAGGTGGTACTAAAAGACCACTATCATTATAATCATCATAAATAGGAGGCAAAGTATCATCAAAGTAAATTTTCTCCTCAATGCTTGGGGGACTAAAAATATCATGCTCATCAAAGCCAGCTTCCCCAAGCTTAGAATTTTCCATATCATTAGCAACAATGGTGTTCAAAGCGTTCATACTAATATGTTCCATGGGTTTTTTAATTTTTGCATCAAACCATCCATGTCTTAAATCAGGAAATAGAATAAGAAGCTCATTTTTGTCCATTATGCCAAACTAGTGTAAACAAGAAACAAAAAGATGCAATTGCAGGATCTAAAGGAAATAGCTTCGAGTACTTACAACGGCGAAAATAGCTTAGTAGCCGAGATCCGGAGTGTGAGTACCTTTTACCTTTCCTCCCCGGCAACGGCGCCGTAAATTAGCTTGATGTCTACGCCCTCCTTTTCTCTGTAGACAGTGTTGGGCCTCCAAGAGCAGAGGTTTGTAGAACAACGAGCAAGTTTTCCCTTAAGTGGATCACCCAAGGTTTATCGAACTCAGGGAGGAAGAGGTCAAAGATATCCCTCTCATGCAACCCCGCAACCACAAAGCAAGAAGTCTCTTGTGTCCCCAACACACCAAATAGGTGCACTAGTTCGGCGAAGAGATAGTGAAATACAGGTGGTATGAATAAGTATGAGCAAGTAGCAACGATGCCGTAAAATAGCTTGTCGGCATGTAGTTGATGGTGGTAGTATTGCAGCAAGTAGTAACGCAAGTAAAACGAAGAAACAAGCAGCGATAGCGATATTTAGGAACAAGGCCTAGGGATTAGACTTTCACTAGTGGACACTCTCAACATTGATCACATAACGAATAGATAAATGCATACTCTACACTCTTGTTGGATGATGAACACATTGCGTAGGATTACACGAACCCTCAATGCCGGAGTTAACAAGCTCCACAATTCAATGTTCATATTTAAATAACCTTAGAGTGCATGAAAGATCGATTCGACTAAACCAAGTACTAACGTAGCATGCACACTGTCACCTTCATGCTAAGTAGGAGGAATAGATCACATCAATACCATCATAGCAATAGTTAACTTCATATTCTACAAGAGATCATGATCATAGCATAAACCAAGTACTAACACGGATGCACACACTGTCACCATTACATCGTGCAGGAGGAATAAAACTACTTTAATAACATTGCTAGAGTAGCACATTGATAAATTGTGATACAAAACACATTGCAATCATAAAGAGATATAAATAAGCACTTCACTATGCTCTTCATAACAGTGAGTAAGTATTATGTGAAATATAGCCTAAGAGACCCACACGGTGCACACACTGTCACCTTTACACACGTGGGACAAGGAGTCTCCGGAGATCACATAAGTAAAACTCACTTGACTAGCATAACGACATCTAGATTACAAGCATCATCATATGAATCTCAATCATGTAAGGCAGCTCATGAGATTATTGTATTGAAGTACATAGGAGAGAGATGAACCACATAGCTACCGGTACAGCCCCGAGCCTCGATGGAGAACTACTCCCTCCTCATGGGAGCAGCAGCCGATGATGAAGATGGCGGTGGAGATGGCAGCGGTGTCGATGGAGAAGCCTTCCGGGGCACTCCCCGTTCCGGCGGCGTGCCGGAACAGAGACTCCTGTCCCCCAGATCTTGGCTTCACGATGGCGGCGGCTCTGGAAGGTTTCTGTGGGTTTCGTCGAACGTATCAGGGTTTTCGTGACGGAGGCTTTAAATAGGCGAAGAGGCGGCGCCAGAGGGTCGAAGGGGTGCCCACACCATAGGGTGGCACGGCCCCCGGCCGCGCCGGCCTAGGGTTTGGTGGGCCTGTGCCCCCTCTCCGGCGGCTCTCGGGTGTTCCGGATGCTTCCGGGCAAAATAGGAACCCGGGCGTTGATTTCGTCCGATTCCGAGAATATTTTGTTACTAGGATTTCGAAACCAAAAACAGCAGAAAACAGGAACTGGCACTTCGGCATCTTGTTAATAGGTTAGTTCCAGAAAATGCATGAATATGACATAAAGTGTGCATAAAACATGTAGATAACATCAATAATGTGGCATGGAACATAATAAATTATCGATACGTCGGAGACGTATCAGGGACTCGACCAAGTTGGACCACTGCCGAGGTCGTCGCCTGGAGGACACACGTACTTACTGGTCGCAGTCGACAAGTTCACCAAGTGGATCGAGGCAGTACCCGTTCGAAACCAGAAAGCCGAAACAGCAGTTCAGTTCTTCAGGGGAATAACCTATCGATTTGGTATGCCTCACAGTATTGTCACAGACAACGGATGTAACTTTGACTCCAAAGAGTTTCGAAAATTTTGTGATGACGGAGGAATCAAACTGAAATTTGCATCAGTGGCCCACCCACAGACCAACGGCCAGGTGGAAGGGATCAATGGTCTAATAGGGGATGGCCTCAAGAAACGCCTTACGGGTGCGGCTGAAGCCTGGGTCGAGGAGTTACCATCCGTACTCTGGAGTTTACGTACTACACCTAACAGGTCGACCCAATACACCCCGTTCTTCTTGGTACATGGAGCCGAAGCAGTTCTACCAGCCGACGTTCGGTTTGAAGCTCCTCGGGTGACATCATACACAGAATCCTCTTCCAACATCGCGCTGCAGGATGCTGTGGACCTCCTTGACCAAGCGCGAGACATTGCTTTGGCAAGAACGACGGTATACCAGTAGGCGTTCAGAAATTATCACAGCCGACAAATACGTAGCCGAAGCTTTAATGTTGGAGATATGGTACTGCGGCTGAAGCAAGAAAGACCCTTGAAACTCGAATCTCCATGGGAAGGACCATACATCATCACTGAAGTGATACCAGGAGGAGCATATCGGCTCAAAAACCCAGCTTCGAGAAAAGACGTTGAGAATCCATGGAACATCGCACAGTTGCGACGGTTCTATACATAGGATACAATTGTTTTTTATTACTCAACAGCCCTTAAGGTTGCTTTTGCATTATGAATAAAATTCTAATCAGGATTTCTATCTTTTTCTTGATCCAGGCCTCATCATCCGAACAAATCGTTCGGGGCCCCTGCCATTGGCTCTTACTCCCATCGGGAGCGCTGGCCTAAAAACACGCTCGCACGGTGTCATTAATTAAATACTCTCAACGGGAGCTAAGATTAATGACACACAAAAACAACCAATCCAAGCCTCGAGAAAATACGCTAGTGCTGCAGTCGATGGTTATACTATCACAAAATAAGGCTCAAACCGGTGCACCGCGTGACGAAGCCAAGCGTTTAATTCCCTCGATTAAGTCGATGGGTGTCGCTCTTATAAAACTTACATATCGACTTCGCAATAAATTTGCAAATCACAACGAAGTCGTCGGGAGAGCAGGTTGAATTGATCACTCAACCACCCTCGACAATAAATTATCAATCGAATTAACATGATGTGCAACGCACACGTTAAATTTATACAAAACAATCTTATGCAGGTACAAGGTTATTACATTCATGACTGGGCTCCCTGGTTCCCTTGGGCCCTCAGATCTCTCTCGAGACCTGTCTCCATCCGTGAGATAATGGTATATGCAGGACCTCTAGCGATATCATAATATTGGCCTAAACTCCTCTCGGAGTTTGCTATGGCTTTCAAGTCTAAAGATGGGTGACATGCCAATACTGAAGCAAAGGCAAGTTCAGCACCAGCCAGGAGCTCTTTCCGCACCAGCAGTCGAATCCTCTCAGGAGACTTAAATTGGGTAAATAGAGCAGACAAAGTTTCGGGTGCTTGATCCAGAGGGAACAAAGTCTTCCAAACCATCGTGAGATGAGCGTGGAATTTATCAAAGTAGTAATGCAGCTTCTCTACCCGATGCTCGAACTTCGCCACGATAACAGCCTTCGGACGATGCAACCATAAATCGTGTTTCGGGTGAGCAACGTCAGTCATCGCCTCGACCTTTTCATGGATCTTCTTGTTCTCCTCGGATTTATCTGAAGATACGACTGTAAAGGAACGAATATCAGTTAAAGGAACATCCAAGCTACGTCAGGAGTCAAAAGATGGGTTAACACTTACAGCCCAAACTTTCGGTAGCGATATGAAGACGGTCGAGAGCATGTTGCTCAATGGCAGTTGCTATTTCATTCTTTTTCTTCACCAACACTGCCATCGCATGAAGAGAGGTGATATCTTTATTCAAACGAGACACTTGGTCACGTAAACGACGAACAAGGCCAGATTCATCGCTAGTCGAAGAATTTGGAAAAAGCTCGGCACGGGAAGAAGATGAAGGAATCTGCAGTACAACTTTCGGTTCAGAGCAACATTAACATAAATCTCCCATTGGGAGTGCTAAGTATGTATGTTACATTCAAAAGATTGTTCAAACTGGCAACAAAGCCGAAATAAAACAGGGCCAAGTCAAATTGCGTCCGGTCTTATTTACAATTAATGGAGCAAGTGTTCAAGGAAGTGCCGATGACGAGCCAGGGGCAGCTTCAGGAGTAGGCTTGGCTTGTGCTTCATCAACCAATTTCAGGAGCTGATTGGCACATGTCACTCCCGATCGTTTGAAGGGTTCGAGGTCGACTAAATGATTGTCGTCGTCCACAGGCAATGCCTTAGACAACTTCTCTAAGTTAGACCCCATCCCATAGCCCATCAACAGCTGGAAAGTAAGAACCGCCCCAAACAAGCGGGAACGGCGTTTCAATACCTCTACAGGCTCGGAAGAGTCGACAAGGAAAGCATCTGCCATCTCGCCAAGAGTCTTGTCCTGCTTCATGATACGTCTCAAACGTATCTATAATTTCTTATGTTCCATGCTACTTTTATGATGATACTCACATGTTTTATACACACTTTATGTCATATTTATGCATTTTCCGGCACTAATCTATTGACAAGATGCCGAAGAGCAGTTGCTGTTTTCTGCTGTTTTTGGTTTCAGAAATCCTACAAAGGAAATATTCTCGGAATTGGACGAAATCAACGCCCAGGGTCTTATTTTTCCACGAAGCTTCCAGAAGATCGAAGGAGTTAAGAAGTGGGGCCACGAGGCGCTGCCACGCTAGGGCCGCGCGGCCTAGGGGGGAGGGGTGCACGCCGCCCTAGCGTGTGGCCCCCTCGTCAGCCCTCTGACTCTGCCCTTCTGCCTACTTAAAGCCTTCGTCGCAAATACCTGATGTCTACTGGAGCTTCTATTCTTGTAGACAGTGTTGATAGTGTTGGGCCTCCAAGAGCAGAGGTTTGTAGAACAACAACAAGTTTCCCTTAAGTGGATCACCCAAGGTTTATCGATCTCAGGGAGGAAGAGGTCAAAGATATCCCTCTCAAGCAACCCTGCAACCACAAAGCAAGAAGTCTCTTGTGTCCCCAACACACCTAATAGGTGCACTAGTTCGGCGAAGAGATAGTGAAATACAGGTGGTATGAATAAATATGAGCAAGTAGCAACAGCACCGTAAAAATGCTTTGCTGTCCAGGACTCGGCGTGTGGTTGATGGTGGTAATATTGCGTGACAAGTACGGATGCGAGAAAACAAGTAAACAAGCAGCGA
This sequence comes from Lolium rigidum, assembly GCF_022539505.1. Taxonomy (NCBI): domain Eukaryota; kingdom Viridiplantae; phylum Streptophyta; class Magnoliopsida; order Poales; family Poaceae; genus Lolium; species Lolium rigidum. Next base: position 354,504,076 of record NC_061514.1, read on the forward strand.
TAGCAGTATTTAGGAACAAGGCCTAGGGATTATACTTTCACTAGTGGACACTCTCTCAACATTGATCACATAAATAAATAGATAGATGCTAGACTCTACACCCTCTTGTTGGATGATGAACACCACTAATTGTGTAGGATTACACAAACCCTCAATGCCGGAGTTAACAAGCTCCACAGTATTCGATATTCATGTTTAAATAACCTTAGAGTGCAAGATAGATCAACATAACCAAATAGATCACATCAATACCATCATAGTAATAGTTAACTTCATAATCTACAAGAGATCACAATCATAAACTACGCCAAGTACTACATGATGCACACACTCGTCCACATTACATCATGCGGGAGGAATAGAGTACTTTAATAACATCACTAGAGTAGCACATAGATGAATAGTGATACAAAGCTCATATGAATCTCAATCATGTAAGGCAGCTCATGAGATCATTGTATTGAAGTACATAGGAGAGAGATTAACCACATAGCTACCGATACAGCCCCGAGCCTCGATGGAGAACTACTCCCTCCTCATGGGAGACAGCAGCGTTGATGAAGATGGCGGTGGAGATGGCAGCGGTGTCAATGGAGAAGCCTTCCGGGGGCACTTCCCCGTCCCGGTGACGTGCCGGAACAGAGACTCCTGTCCCCCAGATCTTGGCTTCACGATGGCGGCGGCTCTGGAAGGTTTCTCGTACCGTGGCTTTTTCGTATCGAAGTTTTAGGTCGAGGAGGCTTAAATAGGCGAAGAGGCGGCGTCAGAAGGTCAACGAGGCGACGACACAATAGGGCGGCGCGGCCAGGGCCTGGGCCGCGCCAGCCCCATGTGTGGGCCCCTTGTGGGTCCACTCTGGTGACTCTCGGGTGTTCTGGAAGCTCCCGGGGATTCTAAGATGCTGGGCGTTGATTTCGTCCGATTCCGAGAATATTTCCTTACTAGGATTTCTGAAACCAAAAACAGCAGAAAACAGCAACTGGCCCTTCGGCATCTCGTCAATAGGTTAGTTCCGGAAAACGCATAAAAACGATATAAAGTATGCATAAAACATGTAGATATCATCAATAATGTGGCATGGAACATAAGAAATTATCGATACGTCGGAGACGTATCAGCATCCCCAAGCTTAGTTTCTGCTCGTCCCGAGCAGGTAAACGATAACAAAGATAATTTCTGGAGTGACATGCCATCATAACCTTGATCATACTATTGTAAGCACATGTAATGAATGCAGCAATCAAAACAATGTAAATGACATGAGTAAACAAATGAATCATATAGCAAAGACTTTTCATGAATAGTACTTTCAAGACAAGCATCAATAAGTCTCGCATAAGAGTTAACTCATAAAGCAATAATTCATAGTAGAGGTATTGAAGCAACACAAAGGAAGATTAAGTTTCAGCGGTTGCTTTCAACTTGTAACATGTATATCTCATGGATAGTTGTCAATGCAAAGCAATATAACAAGTGCAATATGCAAGTATGTAGGAATCAATGTACAGTTCACACAAGTGTTTGCTTCTTGAGGTGGAGAGAAATAGGTGAACTGACTCAACAATAAAAGTAAAAGAAAGGCCCTTCGCAGAGGGAAGCATCGATTGCTATATTTGTGCTAGAGCTTTGATTTTGAAAACATAGAGAGCATAAAAGTAAAATTTTGTGAGGTGTTTGTTGTTGTCAACGAATGGTAGCGGGTACTCTAACCCCCTTGCCAGACAAACCTTCAAAGAGCGGCTCCCATTTTATTTTTATTTTTGGGTGGCACTCCTTCCAACCTTTTTTTCACAAACCATGGCTAACCGAATCCTCGGGTGCCTGCCAACAATCTCATACCATGAAGGAGTGCCTTTTTATTTTAGTTTTATTATGATGACACTCCTCCCCACCTTTGCTTTCTCAAGCCATGGCTAACCGAATCCTTCGGGTGCCGTCCAACAATCACATACCATGGAGGAGTGTCTATTTTTTTGTTAATTAATTTGGGACTCGGGAATCCCATTGCCAGCTCTTTTTGCAAAATTATTGGATAAGCGGATGAAGCCACTAGTCCATTGGTGAAAGTTGCCCAACAAGATTGAAAGATAAACACCACATACTTCCTCATGAGCTATAAAACATTGACACAAATAAGAGGTAATAACTTTTGAAGTGTATAAAGGTAGAAATCAAACAATTTACTTTGGAATGGCGGAGAAATACCATGTAGTAGGTAGGTATGGTGGACACAAATGGCATAGTGGTTGGCTCAAGGATTTTGGATGCATGAGAAGTATTCCCTCTCGATACAAGGTTTAGGCTAGCAAGGTTATTTGAAACAAACACAAGGATGAACCGGTGCAGCAAAACTCACATAAAAGACATATTGTAAACATTATAAGACTCTACACCGTCTTCCTTGTTGTTCAAACTCTTTACTAGAAATTATCTATACCTTAGAGAGACCAATTATGCAAACCAAATTTTAGCAAGCTCTATGTATTTCTTCATTAATGGGTGCAAAGTATATGATGCAAGAGCTTAAACATGAGCACAACAATTGCCAAGTATCACATTATCCAAGACATTATAGCAAATTACTACATGTATCACTTTCCAATTCCAACCATATAACAATTTAACGAAGAAGAAACTTTCGCCATGAATACTAAAAGCTAAGAACACATGTGTTCATATGAACCAGCAGAGCGTGTCTCTCTCCCACACAAGCATTTATTCAAACAAAAACAAAAACAAAAGCACACAAACGCTTCAAGTAAAGTACATAAGATGTGACCGAATAAAAATATAGTTTCAAGAGAAGGAACCTGATAATTTGTCGATGAAGAAGGGGATGCCTTGGGCATCCCCAAGCTTAGATGCTTGATTCTTCTTGAAATATGCAGGGATGAACCATCGGGGCATCCCCAAGCTTAGAGCTTTCACTCTTCTTGATCACATTGTATCATCCTCCTCTCTTGACCCTTGAAAACTTCCTCCACACCAAACTCGAAACAAACTCATTAGAGGGTTAGTGCATAATCAAAAATTCACATGTTCAGAGGTGACACAATCATTCTTAACACTTCTGGACATTGCTTAAAGCTACTGGAAGTTAATGGAACAAAGAAATCCATCCCACGTAGCAAAAGAGGCAATGCGAAATAAAAGGCAGAATCTGTCAAAACAGAACAGTCCGTAAAGACGAATTTCTAAGAGGCACCAGACTTGCTCAAACGAAAATGCTCAAATTGAATGAAAGTTGCGTACATATCTGAGGATCACTCACGTAAATTGGCATAATTTTCTGAGTTACCTACAGAGAATTAGGCCCAGATTCGTGACAACAAGAAATCTGTTTCTGCGCAGTAATCCAAATCTAGTATCAACCTTACTATCGAAGACTTTACTTGGCACAACAATGCAGTAAAGTAAGATAAGAAGAGGTTGGTACAGTAGTAACAACTTCCAAAACACAAATATAAAACAAAGTACTGTAGTAAAATAAACACATGGGTTATCTCCCAAGAAGTTCTTTCTTTATAGCCATTAAGATGGGCTCAGCAGTTTTAATAATAGTATTTGAAGCAAAAGAGAGCATCAAGAGGCAAATTCAAAACACATTTAAGTCTAACATGCTTCCTATGCATAGGAATCTTGTAAATAAACAAGTTCATGAAGAGCAAAGTGACAAGCATAGGAAGATAAAACAAGTGCAGCTTCAAGATTTTCAGTAAAAAGGAAAAGAATTTCAGAATATGAGCGCCCTCTCCCTCCCACGCCTCTCTCTCCACCTCCACGCCGGAAATCGTCATGGTCTCTAGAACTAGATCTCCATGGAAGGGCTACTCCATTGGGACTTCTCCCCTGGGCTGGCGTTTGCGGATCAGGTTCGTCGAAGGTTTAGATCTTCAGTTCACTTTATTCCATCCCCATCTGCGAAGGAATTCTTCTTGGTGGTCTCTTTCTCCTCAGCCTCTTTCTCTTTGTCTGAGGAATCTGTGGGTGTTGCTTTGCAATGCTGTCTCGGTGGTGATCACATTGGATTCAGAGTTTTTCAATTGAGTGATTGCCGTTTTCGGTTCTCTGTGGCCTCGAATAAAGTTGGCCATTTTGTTTATGGACTTAAAGACCGTGTTTGGCCGGATTTTGTCTGCCATTTTTCCCTCTATCGAGGTGTTCATCCACAGTTCAATGGTTTGTTTTATTCTCAAGGTCCTTATTGGAGTTCTAAGAAGGAGATTCTGGAAGTGGCTCAGCGTAGCCCAGTTCGGTTCAAGCCATCCTTGTGTGTTCTTCAAGCTAGTGCAGCAATTGATCGTTCAGGCTCTTCGGCTGCAGAATTGTCCAAGTTTGGTTTTCTTCGTGATAATAGTACATGCGTGATTCATGATTCGAGATCCTCTTTGCCTGATCATAGTGCAGTCCAGTCTCCGGTGTCTTCATCACCACCGGTGATCTCTTCTCAGGTGGCATTGGTTTTTGGAAGGTTTCCGGCCTCCCTTGAAACGAGCAGGCCGTTTGAGGCAGGTGCGAAATTTGTGGGATCCGTTTTTAAAAAGAATTATTTTGATCAGATCTCAGCGGATATTCTCCCGCAAATTTTGGACTTAAAGCAGGCAGATTATTCGGACGAGGATGCAGCTAAGGCAGTTGGCTTGCTCATGATCCCGCCTTCAGATTATATTTTTGATCGCTTGAATCTTTGCTCGGCTTGTTCTCTTCTTGGCCATCTTGCCCAAGCCTGTCCGGGTATCCGATGCTATGACTGCCACTATAAAGGATCTGCTTGTGAACTTTGTGGTCCGGTGAAGCCAGCTAGGTTGACCCAAAGATTAGTCAAGCGATGGGTCAAAGTTGTATGTACTAAATGCAATATCCAGGGCCATTCTGCTAACAACTGCCGCACAAGGAAAATTTGGCGTCCAAAACAGAAAAAAATAGAAGTTACTGATCTCATTCAGGTGGCTATTTCACCTCCCCATGACGTGGATTTTTCAGAAACTGCTTGTGTGGTTGTTAGTCCGAAGATAGTCCAAGTGCCTAGTAGGTTTTTGTTCACTCAGCCCGACTCTGTTATTCAGCCAGCGCAAGCTCTTGATATAGTGCCTTTCTATCATGCAACATACATCCGTCAGACAGATCTGCTTCCTTTGGTCACCTCTGTTCCAGGAGATAATGTTACGGAAGACTGTGACTTGCTGGTTATGAGTACTGTACCTGCATCTCCGATTAGAGAGACTTTTTTTTCTACAGACCTTGTTGTTGAGGCTGATCTCAAGGATACGGCTCATGCAGTGCTGGTACCTGCTCAGTCAGTTGTAACTTCTCGTCGCTCTAGTACGTTGGGTTCTGTTTCTCCCTCTGATGCTATGTCGGTTGGGATAAATGATGGGTTGCACATCGTAGATGGACAGCAGTTGGACTTATCAGTGCTCGCAGAATCAATGGTTGTGCCTGATGCAGCTACATTGCCATTAGCTGATCTTTCTGAGGAAACGGGGATTGCCCATGTCACTGAAAATTCTGATGAGGTGGAAATCGATCACGATGAGACTTTGGTTTCCATAAAGGCGGTTCAGAATTCTGAATCCGAATCTTCACAGGCTGGAAAACCGATCATGGATTTGGCTCAGTTCTCTTCCATGTCGACTGACATTGTTCCCGTCATCGCCAAAGCTAATGGCAAAAAGGGTAGAGCTACTCCCTTACATTCTTTTGGCATGCGCCGAGGTCTACGCAGTGACAAGGAAGGTTATGTAGAGCTATCTATCCCTTATCAGACCTCTCGTAGGAAACCATCTGAAGTTCCACTTGCACCAAAACCTGCAGTTATGAAGATCAAGCTGATGCAGAAGATTGGAGTGGAACAGTGTGATGTGGACCCTGCTGATCTTTTGGAAGAAAATCTTCTCCGCCCTCGTTAGTAATTTATTTTGAGATGCAGTCTACCTCTGCTACTAATAATGCCTTTTGGAATGTTTTTAATTGGAACATTAGAGGCGTAAATGCTGAGTCTAAGGGTCCTTTAATTCGAGATAAGATCGAAGAGAGTGGTGCGTCCATTGTTTGTTTGCAAGAGACAAAGAAGGCTTTTTTTGATAACTCCACTGTCCGTAAATTTGCTCCAAGGCGCTTGGATCATTTTGTGTGTGTACCATCAGTTGGAGCATCAGGTGGGCTCCTTGTGCTGTGGAACAGTAAACTTTTCTCAGGAACTATTAGGCAGCAAGAATCATTTGGGGTCGTTATAGATTTTGTTTCCACAACAGACTCTTTTGCCTGGACCTTGGTGAATGTTTATGGACCCTGCGTGGAGCCTCGCCGCTCAGAATTTGTCAGTTGGCTCATGAACCTTGATATCCCCCATAATGAGTATTGGCTATTCGTTGGGGATTTTAACTTCTACAGATATACAGAAAGCAGAAATAGAGATGGAGCCAATTTAAATGACATTTTCACATTCAATGAGATCATAAGTAACTTGGGGCTATTGGAATTGCCAATAAAAGGACGTGCTTTTACATGGAGTAATATGCAGGCTGTGCCACTTTTAGAGCAACTAGATTGGTTCTTCACCACCCCTAACTGGACATTATCTTTCCCTAACACTCAAGTTCATCCGCTGTCAAGGCCTATATCAGATCATATTCCATGTGTTGTCAAGATTGGTTCTAAAGTTCCAAAAGCAGCAATTTTCAGATTCGAAAATTATTGGGTACGTAGACCGGGTTTTTTTGAAGTGGTAGCTAATATTTGGTCGTTGGACTGTCCTGGTAGCAGCGCTAAGGTGATATCTCATAAATTTAAATTGTTAAGGAAGGCTTTGAAGGTTTGGAAGGGCAACATTTCCAATATGGACGTCATTATAGCAAATTGTAACTCTGTTATCTTTATGATGGATGAATTGGAGGAGCAGAGGCCTCTTCATATTTCAGAATGGAACTTTAGAAATATAATAAAAAACAAGCTCAATCATGTCGTTATGTGTAAGCAAGATCTATGGAAGAATAGATGCACTATTAGATGGGCCAAACTAGGCGATGAGAACACATCTTTTTTTCATTCTATGGCCACCGTCGGATATCGTCGAACAATATTGCTCGTTTTACTTTGCAAGATGGGTCCGAAGTAACAGACCATGCGGAGAAAGCTGCTATGTTATGGACCTCTTTCAAGGACAGATTGGGACAAACTTTGCAAACTAATATACCGCAAGAGCTCCTAAATTTGGTACAGCCTGTACCAAATCTTGAGAAACTTTCAGAACCTTTTACTGAACATGAGATTGACAGGTGTTATCGCCGGTTTGCCCTCTGACAAAGCTCCTGGACCGGATGGGTTCAATGGGATGTTCATGAAAAGTTGCTGGCAAATAATTAAGTATGACTTTTATCGTCTTTGCAAAGAGTTTCAGGAGCAGAATATTTCCTTGCAGTGTTTGAATGACTCTATCATTACACTGATTCCAAAGAAAACTTGTCCGGAAACTCCAAATGACTTTCGTCCAATCTCTTTGCTCAATTCTGCCCTCAAATTTCTCACCAAGCTAGAGGCAAATCGTTTGCAGGCCAAAATCCTTGATCTGGTTCACAAAAATCAGTACGGTTTTATTAAAACAAGGACCATTCAAGATTGCCTCGCTTGGTGTTTTGAATATCTTTACCATTGTAAACATTCAGCAAAGGGTACTGTAATAATGAAATTAGATTTTGAGAAGGCTTTCGACATGATAGAACATTCTTCTATCCTCCAAATTTTAAGAAGAAAGGGGTTTGATGATAAATGGTTGGCTTCGATTGAGAATATTCTCACAACAGCCACTTCGGCAGTTCTTCTTAATGGCGTGCCGAGCAAGAAATTCTTTTGTAAAAGAGGGGTACGTCGGGGGGATCCACTGTCACCTCTCTTGTTTGTTGCGAGGGCTGAATTACTCCAGGACATGGTAAATGATTTGAATGCTCAAGGCAAAATAGAAGCACCAGTTGTTTTTCAAGGTCAAGATTACCCCATTGTACAGTACGCCGATGACACACTCTTATTCATGGAATCTAGTTTTGAACACTTGGATGCTCTTAAGAAGATCTTGTTAGACTTTTAGAAAGCTACGGGCCTGAAAGTTAATTTTCAGAAGTCATGTCTTGTTCCTATTAACGTTGATCCCCATTTCGCTACCTGCCTGGCTGAATTCTTTGGGTGTTCTGTGGGCAAGATGCGCTTCACTTATTTAGGGTTGCCAATGGGCACAACCAGACCCACGGTTATGGATCTTGCTCCACTAGCTGATAGTGTTGAAAGGAGATTAAATGCATGCTCACGTTTTCTCAATTATGGTGGAAGGTTAACTTTTGTTAATTCTGTGCTCTCCTCATTGCCAACCTTCTTCATGTGCATGCTCAAGTTAAATAAAACGGTAATCAAGGTGGTTGATAGAGCACGTCGACATTGTCTTTGGGAAAAGAAAGACAGAGACTCTCACAATTCTTTGGCGGCCTGGGAGCTGGTGTGCAGGCCGAAAGAGAAAGGTGGCTTGGGTGTAGTAAATCTTGAGGTTCAGAATGATGCTTTACTGATGAAACACCTCTTCAAATTCTTTAGTCATAGCAACACACCCTGGGTCAACATGGTATGGCGAGGCGTATTATCAAAATTCAGCTCCACATGCCTTAAGCCCGGTCGGTTCATTCGGTGGCGAGACGTCCGTAAGCTTTTCACTACTTTTCGTAGCATCACGTATCTCACTCCGAGCGTTGGGAACTCAATTTTGTTTTGGAAGGATTGTTGGCATGATGATCTTATGGCAGTTTCATTTCCACGGATATTCTCTTTTGCATTGGACACGGATATTTCTTTGAAGTCGATGCTGTCATGTGGCACCTTGGGGGATCTAGCGCGTCACTTTGCTATCCCGGTGTCTGTCCAAGCTCTCGTGGAATTACAACAAATTGCCGCTTTGTTAGTTATACTAAAGCAAAATGAGCTCGATAGGGTGAAGCCTGATAGTTGGACGTTCATGGCACAAAATGGTCGGTATTCATCCGCAGCTTATTATAAATTTATGTTTGCTCGACTTGGAGGTTTCACCGATTTTCGGAAAGTTATGGAAGAGTAAAAGTCTGCATAAGCAAAAGGTTTTCGTTTGGTTATTATTGGTGGATAGGCTTAACACAAGAGATCCGATTGACAGGAGGCATTGGCACCTTAACTCAGGGAGTGAATTGTGCGCCGTGTGGACAGCGGGAACGCGAGACACGAGAGCATCTTTTCTTTAACTGCGGTTCGCAATCGAGTTTGGCACAAGCTAGGTATTATCCGGGCAACTGATCCGAGCATGGCGACAATGTTTGAGCGAGCTAAGCTGACTTTCCAAGGTCCAAAATTCATCGAAGTGGCTACTTGTGCGCTGTGGGGGATTTGGAAAATCGAAACGAGTAAAGTTTTTGAAGGAAAGCAACCACTCGTTCAGACCTGGCGTATGGTCTTTAAACATGATATTGGCCTCATTGTTCACAGGGTTAAGCCGATTCACAAGGCTTCCCTCTCAGCTTGGATAGACAACTTTTAGTTCAGACAACCCTTAGTTCACGTGCAGTTTTTCTTCTTTTCCTTAGTTTGCTTGTGGTAGATTTCCCCTTCCTCTCGTTCCTTTGTAATTACACATGTAATTTTTTTTTCCTTTAAGGTGACCCTGTCTTAGGGTCAGCCTTCCAAATTTATAAAAAAATCACACCGTAGGGGGATCCCCAACGGTTTCACGGTCAAAAAAAAAAGATTTTCAGTAAAAAGAGAGGTGTTTTAGTAACATGAAAATTTCTACAACCATATTTTCCTCTCTCATAATAACTTTTAGTAGCATCATGAGCAAACTCAACAATATAACTATCAAATGAAACACTCTTATCATGAGTCTCATGCATAAAATTATTACTACTCCCAACATAAGCATAATCAATTTTAGTAGTTGTAGTGGGAGCAAATTCAACAAAGTAGATATCATTATTATTCTCATCATCAAATATAGGAGGCATATTATAATCATCATAAAATGTACTCTCCATAGTAGGTGGCACCAAAAGGCTACTATCATTATAATCATCATAAATAGGAGACAAAGTATCATCAAAGTAAATTTCCTCCTCAATGCTTGGGGGACTAAAAAGATCATGCTCATCAAAACCAGCTTCCCCAAGCTTAGAATTTTCCATAGCATTAGCAACAACGGTGTTCAAAGTATTCATACTAATATGTTCCATGGGTTTTTAAATTTTCGGATCAAACCATCCATGTCTTAAATCAGGAAATAGAATAAGAAGCTCATTGTTGTCCATTATGCCTTACTAGTGTAAACAAGAAACAAAAAGATGCAATTGCAGGATCTAAAGGAAATAGCTTCGAGCACACACACAATGGCGCCGAGAAAAGTATTGTTACCCGGAACCGGAGTATGAGTGCCTTTTACCTTTCCTCCCCGGCAACGGCGCCGAGAAAAGTGCTTGATGTCTACTCGGAGCTTCTATTCTTGTAGAGCAGTGTTGGGCCTCCAAGAGCGAGAGGTTTGTAGAACAGCGAGCAAGTTTCCCTTAAGTGGATCACCCAAGGTTTATCGATCTCGGGGAGGAAGAGGTCAAAGATATCCCTCTCAAGCAACCCTGCAACCACAAAGCAAGAAGTCTCTTGTGTCCCCAACACACCTAATAGGTGCACTAGTTCGGCGAAGAGATAGTGAAATACAGGTGGTATGAATAAATATGAGCAGTAGCAACAGCACCAGAAAAGTGCTTTGCTGTCCAGGACTGGCGTGTGGTTGATGGTGGTAATATTGCGGACAGTACAGATGCAGTAAAACAGTAAACAAGCAGCGATAGCAGTATTTAGGAACAAGGCCTAGGGATTATACTTTCACCAGTGGACACTCTCTCAACATTGATCACATAAATAAATAGATAGATGCTAGACTCTACACCCTCTTGTTGGATGATGAACACCACTAATTGTGTAGGATTACACGAACCCTCAATGCCGGAGTTAACAAGCTCCACAATATTCGATATTCATGTTTAAATAACCTTAGAGTGCAAGATAGATCAACATAACAACAGCAATACGAAGGGGCGAAGAATGGCTTCTCCCTCTCCCTCCCACGACCCCAAACCCTAAACACCTTTTTCTCCGGCGATCTCTTTGATCTCTGGTGAACCACTCCATTCTCTCCAATCATCCTCTCCGGCGGATTGTCCTCTTTCTTTTGAGCCCTATTTCTTGGTCTGGTTGGTGCGGTATGGCGGCTCCTGATGGCATTTGGAAGGTCAAGTATTCCACCTCAAGGGATCAAGATCGTCGTCGTGACAACTCCTATGATGGTATGATTCACTTCTGGTCGGATCATGCTCGGCTTAATCTGCTAAATGCCAAAGGTGAATGCCTTGTTGGTAGATCTCTTGAAAATGGGGACTCTCTTATGGTTGGCACAAATGTGAGGTTCCCCTCTCACACGGCAACACTCTCTCAATGCATCTCTGCCCCTAAGGTACGTGTTCATGGGTTAGACAAGATGAATGATGAACCCCCTAGCCTCTCTATGCATGAAGCAGTTGATTTGGGTATGGACTTCTCCTTTGGATCTGGTTTTCAATCGGATGTCTTGCGTAGATTTAGATCTACAGTTCATCCTTTAGGCAAGGCTAATCACTTTATCATGGTTGTCTCCTTTGGACGTGCCAAATTTAAATTGGATGAGTCATCTGTTGGTTTAGCTCTGAAGTCCTGCACTGGAGGCATATGTCTTGATCTGCATGTTATTCATCTTGGGGATAGAATGTTCAGATTCTCTGTGGCCTCAAAGCATGTTGGGTTTATGGTTTATTCTCTCAGATCCTTTGCTTGTCCTGCTTTCAAATGTTTCTTTCATCTTTGGGGCAATGGTGGACCCTCTTGGAAATATGAATTCAAATTGTGGCAAAAGGAATGTGCTGAAGAATGGGTTCTGGTTAGCCCAAATAAAAAGCGTACAGATCATGCTCTTAGGGTTCTTAAACAGAGACCATCTGTTTCAGCCATAAAGAAAAGAGTAGATGGTGTGCAAAAACGTCTATCTTTTGCTGCTCTCCTGGAGTACCCTGCTTGTACAGGTTATGAGTATCCTGCTTCCCAGACGCTTAAAGATGATCTTATTGAGGCAGGGTATGTTTGCCCACAGTTGGGAAATAAGTCTAAGGTGGTTTTTGCTGCATCTCTTACTCCTCCTCCACCGTTGGAAATTCAGTTTGGCAGCGTTGCAACTCCACCAAGGGCTCAGCAGACTGATCAGCGTAATGAGCGGGAAACTTCTGGTTTGGCTAGCCTGAATTTGGATAGGCCGGTTTTCTCGGGCCCAATTGATTCTTTCCCTGATAGCCCAGCCCATGATTCTGATTTTCAGTCAATGCTTGATGATATGGTGGATCGTGTCCGGACTTGCCAACGATGCCTCGGTTTTCGCACAGTACAAAGGAATGTGTTGGCAAAATTCGTTGCAAATCGTGTTACCGATATGGGCACGAAAAAAAAGACTGTTGGAGAAAACCACCATCAATGCGATGGGTAGCAAAAGTTTTGTCCAAAACTGACAACCTTGTTTCGCGCGAGGATGGACAGAAGGCAATAATTCCCGTGCTTAATACGTCGGATGCTCCGCCTTGCACTGTTCATTCTGAACTAGCTCTCTGTCTCGTCTCTGCTGCTTCACCTTCCTGCCACGAGGCGATGGCGAACTTCCCGGTGGATCCCCACCGATTCACGCCGGCGGGCTTCTAGGTGCTTCAACCTTGGGGCGCTGATGAGAGGCCGGCGCGCATGTACGTCACGGCGGCGACTCCACCACCTCGTCGCCATGAGTCTTGGGCCATTTCTCAAGTTCTTCCGCGGCCAGAGGGAGCAGAGATCGATGAAGTTCTCAATCAGGTACATGATCACATCCAGGAGAATCTGCATTTGGAGGTTGTGAATTTTGCGGAGAGTGCAGTTGGATTGGGCTTGTACCGCATGCGAGATAGTGCTGTTAGAGATCTGTTAGTTAATCAACCTGCTCATCAACTTGAAAATGGTCGAACAGTAACCTTTGTTAGGCATGATGAAGGAGAAAATTTCCGAGCAACGGTCTATACTCGTCTTAGTTGGTTAATGATGCTTAACCCGCCTATGGATTATCGCAATGAGGAATTCTTAAGGGATTCGTTGCCAAGTTTGGTAAGATGAGGGGATGGATTAGAGAGGATCCCACCCCTGCTCGTACTCTGATTAGAGTTGCATATGGAGGAACTAGAGATGTGCCCAGGTCTTTGGTTATTAGGGAACCACAGAGATATGGGGGGACAGTAGTATCATGGACTGTTCCAATCTACATTTTGACTAGTGAACCAGAGGATGTGTTGCCACCTGATGAATCCCCTGAGCCAGAAAATCGCAATCCTCACCCACAGTTCTTTGTTGGTCCTATCCCACCACAAGACAATTGGGCTCCACCAATGAACCAGGGTTGGGATAATTGGAATGAAGAGGGCCATGCTGGTAATGACAATGTTAACCCTGGGTGGGATGTACCTGGGCCTAACTTTATGCAACAGCTCCCTTCCTCCATATCTGTTCAGTTCACTGATCATACTATTTCTTCTGTTCAACTTGTTCCTGGAGAAGGGCCAGTACTTGTGCAGCAAGGAAACATGGAGCTCATTGAGATAGAAGATATCACTGAAGAGTGGGAGGAAGAACACCCACAGAATGTACCAATGCATGATGTGCAGGGATATATGGTTGATCCTACTCTTGCCCTGGTTCCATACAAATACTCTGTCTGGCACTCTGTTTGGTCTCAGGTTGGCTCATCTGCAAACACTGCTCAGCATGCTTTGATCTCTGATCCAGTGCAAGGAGATGTACTGGGAATGCCTGCTTCTTTGATGCATTCACTGAAGCCTTTGGTGGATGCTGACCCTGCTGTACCTGGTGGATCTTCAGTTTCAGATTCAGATTCTTCAGTACAAGACTTTGCAGATATGCTGCTTGATCAGCTGGTGGTGCCTCCTTTGGAGGGTACAAGGAAGAGGGGGCGCGGGAAAAAGGTTGTGCCTGCTTCAGAGGAAGGGGTCAGGAGGAGTACTAGGCAGGCTGCCATCAAGCAGGGATACAAGGCTGAGCCCATCAATGAACAGCTGGAGCCCAAGAAGGAGGCAAAGAAAAAGCCCAGGTCCAAGCCCAGTAAGGAGAATGTTGCACCTTTTACTCCCATAAAGGTGATTCAGAAGGTTGGTGCAGCTTTGGAGATACCTGCAGACAAGTTGACTGAGGAGAAGCTTATGGCCTCTTCTGTGCAAGACTCTACTTCAGGAGTTTCAATAATAATACATCTTTATGTGGTGCTTTTGTGCCCAAATGTGGGCTTATTTTGTTGCCTTAGCTACACTTATGATGCCATTGTGCAAGACTATCTATCACAGTATTATATATATATGAACTGCAATGCTATGATGCTTGGACCTTATTTGCTGTCTTGTGTATTGTATGAGCTGTTGGTTGTCCAATGGCTATGTGCTGCTTTTTACTCATTGGGTTTTAATGGATAGCACAAAACAATGGTTAATGGATTGGTTGGTTCTGGATTGGAATGTGAGAGGCCTAAATGATAAAGATAAGCGTTTGGCAGTGTATAATAAAATTGATGAAAGTAACTGCTCAGTGGTACGTCTGCAAGAAACTAAGTGTGAGAATTTTGATCATTCTTTTATCAGGAGCTTTTGCCCCAAAAGGTTTGATCAGTTTGCTTTTTCCCCTTCTGTGGGGGCCTCTGGTGGAATTATTATATTATGGAACAGTTCTATCTTTGATGGTACTCTTTTGGAAATACATAGATCAGCAGTGAGGGTTCTTTTTACCTCAAAGCATACAAAAGAGTCTTGGACTTTGGTCAGTGTTTATGGTCCTTGTAGAGGCATAGAGAGGGATAATTTTGTTCAATGGCTGCATGATCTTCAGATTCCTTTTGATGAACATTGGTTGCTAGTTGGGGATTTTAACTTTATGAGGTCTGTTGATAATAGAAACAAGCCTGGAGCTGATATGAATGATATTTTCATTTTTAATGAAATTATTAGTTACCTTGGCCTAGTGGAGATTCCCTTAAAAGGCAGAAAGTTTACTTGGTCCAATATGCAGGATCAGCCCTTGCTTGAGCAGCTTGACTGGTTCTTTACTAGCTGTCAATGGACTCTCAAATATCCAAATACCTTAGTTCATCCCTTGGCCAAACTCGTGTCCGATCATACTCCTTGTGTGATTCAAATTGCTACAACTATACCTAAGGCACACATTTTTAGGTTTGAAAATCATTGGGTTGAGCAGCCTGGGTTTATGGATTTGGTTAAGGAGGTGTGGACTTGGCCAGTTAGATCTTCTTATGTTGCAGGCATTCTTTCAGCCAAGCTAAAAAATCTGAGATATGAGCTTAAGAGATGGGGGGAAAGCTTATCTGCCATTAAGCAGTTAATTTTGAAGTGTAACCAGGCAATTCTGATTCTTGATCAGTTGGAGGATGAAAGGGAGTTGAGCAGGCCTGAATTTAATTTCAGGAATATTGTGAAGGAGCATTTAAAAGCTCGATGCGGTCTCGGTCCGATTATTGGAAGAAGAGATGCACTATAAGATGGATCAAACTTGGAGGTGAAAACACTAAATTTTTTCACTCCAAGGCCACGAAGAGATATAGGCATAATGTGATTGCAGATATTATGGATGATGATGGGAATACTTTGTCCACTCATAGTGAAAAAGCTAATGCTTTCCTTCATAGCTTCAAAAATAGGATGGGAGTTTGCAGGGCAACTACTCCTATGGATCTTGGAGCTGTCATTCAGAGGGTGGATAACCTTGATTCTCTGGTAACTCCTTTTTCTGATGAAGAGATTGACAAGATTGTTCAACATATGAAGCCAGATAGAGCCCCTGGTCCTGATGGTTTCAATGGCTTATTTTTGAAAAAATGTTGGGGTATAGTCAGAGCTGATTTTATTAATTTATGTCATGAATTTCACAGTGGCAAAGCCTCCCTACAGAGTATAAATGGATCCTTCATTACTCTAGTGCCTAAGAAACACAGTCCTGAGACTATAAATGATTTTAGGCCAATTTCTCTGACTAATACTTGCCTCAAATTCTTGACTAAATTGGCTGCTAATAGGATGCAAAGTGAGATCAAAAGAACTGTTCATGCCAATCAGTATGGGTTTATCCAGCAGAGAACAATTCAGGACTGCCTTGCATGGTCTTTTGAGTTTTTGTACCAGTGTCAGCAGTCCAAGAGGCAGATTGTAGTCCTAAAAATTGACTTTGAGAAGGCTTTTGATACTCTAGATCATGAAGCCATTATTCAGATAATGAGGGCCAAGGGATATCCTGAGTTATTTCTGATCTGGGTAAAGGAAGTATTGTCCTCAGGATCTTCCTCTATTTTAGTCAATGGTGTGCCTGGTAAATCTTTTCCTTGTAGGAGAGGAGTAAGGCAAGGAGATCCTCTGTCTCCTCTGCTTTTTGTACAAGGGGCTGATCTTTTACAGACATTGGTCAATATTGCATACAGAGAGGGAATTCTGGTTGCTCCAATTCCTGTTGAAAATGATTTTCCTATCATTCAGTATGCTGATGATACTATTATTATCTTACCTGCTGACAGAGTGCAATTGGCTGCCTTCAAAAATATCCTGGATCAGTATGCTGCTTTCACAGGTCTTAAGGTTAATTATAATAAATCCTCTATGATTCCTATAAATTTGTCACATGATGAGGTCTGTTGATCTTGCTAGAGATTTTGATTGCCGGTTGGGTAGCATGCCCTTCACTTATTTAGGTCTCCCGATGGGAACCACTAAGCCAACAATCAGAGATATGTCACCTCTTATTGATAGGGTGGAGAGGAGATTATCTGCCACTACATCCTTTTTGTCTTATGGAGATAGATTGGTTTTGGTCAATTCAGTGCTCTCCTCTTTGCCTACTTTTTTCATGCTTTCTCTAAGGATTCCTGTGGGAGTGGTGGATGTAGTTGATAGAGCAAGGAGACACTCGCTCGTGGAGAAGGAAAGATAAGGAGAAAATTCATTCTCTGGCTGCCTGGCAAATGATTTGTAAACCCAAGAATAAAGGTGGCCTGGGCATCATTGATTTAAGAATTCAAAATATAGCACTTCTGCTGAAATATCTTCATAAATTCTATAATAATGATGCTACTCCCTGGGTGCAATTAGTGAGGGACTCTTACTATTTTGGATCGGTTCCTCATGCCACTGTACTTGTTGGCTCCTTCTGGTGGAGAGATGTGTTCAGCTTGGTGGACCAGTACAGAGCTGTCACTAAATGTACAATTGGAAATGGTGAGTCCATACTATTTTGGGGTGATAAGTGGAAAGAGGAATCACTGGATGTCAGGTTTCCTAGGCTGTTTTCTTTCACTAAGGATAAGCTTCAGTCAGTCAAAGAATTTTGTAATATGGATGATATTACAGATGTATTTCATCTTCCCTTGTCCACACAGGCTCATGGAGAAATGTTGCAGTTGAGGGATTTTCTTCAAAATGTGGAATTATCTGAGGGGACAAAGGACACTTGGTTGATCCAAAAAGGTAATGGGCAATATAAGCCAAGTCTGATTTATCGATTGCATTTTGGCTCAATGCTAAACCACACTCCCTCTATTTGGTTGTGGAAGAGCAAATGTACCTCAAAACACAAATTCTTTGCCTGGCTCATTCTTCATGATAGAATAAATACCAAGGACATGTTACTGAGGAGGCATTGGAATGTTTCTGATACTCAGAGTTGTGTGTTGTGTCATGATGATTCTTATGAAGATTGGAGACACCTCTTTTTAACTGCATGTACAGCACACGAATTTGGAATTATTTGCAAATACCCTGGCACTCGGGAGATACACTTGCATCACTATATGCTGCCAAAAGAAATTTTCAGGGACCATGTTTTGTTGAAGTTGTGGTCATTGCCTGTTGGAACATTTGGAAGCAAAGGAATGCATGCATCTTTAAACATATCAGGCCGACTTTCAGAGGTTGGAAGGCAGGGTTTTTTCATGACATCACCATGCTTATGCATAGGGTGAAAGCTGTTGATGTAGATCCTCTGTCAATATGGCTAAAGTCTCTCCCATAGGTTGCTTTTGTATATAGCTTGTTTCTTGTTTTCTTTTACTCTTTTGTATATATTGTAACTCTTCTGTTTTGGGTTTAATAAAGTGAGGCTGTGGGGGGCTCCCCCATAGTAGAAAGTTTCAAAAAAAAAGATAGATCAACATAACCAAATAGATCACATCAATACCATCATAGTAATAGTTAACTTCATAATCTACAAGAGATCACAATCATAAACTACGCCAAGTACTACATGATACACACTGTCCACATTACATCATGCAGGAGGAATAGAGTACTTTAATAACATCACTAGAGTAGCACATAGATGAATAGTGATACAAAGCTCATATGAATCTCAATCATGTAAGGCAGCTCATGAGATCATTGTATTGAAGTACATAGGAGAGAGATTAACCACATAGCTACCGGTACAGCCCCGAGCCTCGATGGAGAACTACT
This sequence comes from Lolium rigidum, assembly GCF_022539505.1. Taxonomy (NCBI): domain Eukaryota; kingdom Viridiplantae; phylum Streptophyta; class Magnoliopsida; order Poales; family Poaceae; genus Lolium; species Lolium rigidum. The sequence continues at coordinate 354,522,687 of NC_061514.1, forward strand.
CCCTCCTCATGGGAGACAGCAGCGTTGATGAAGATGGCGGTGGATATGGCAGCGGTGTCGATGGAGAAGCCTTCCGGGGGCACTTCCCCGTCCCGGCGGCGTGCCGTAACAGAGACTCCTGTCTCCCAGATCTTGGCTTCGCGATGGCGGCGGCTCTGGAAGGTTTCTCGTACCGTGGCTTTTTCGTATCGAAGTTTTAGGTCGAGGAGGCTTAAATAGGCGAAGAGGCGGCGTCAGAAGGTCAACGAGGCGACGACACAACAGGGCGGTGCGGCCAGGGCCTGGGCCGCGCCAGCCCCATGTGTGGGCCCCCTGTGGGTCCACTCTGGCGACTCTCGGGTGTTCTGGAAGCTCCCGGGGATTCTAAGATGATGGGCGTTGATTTCGTCTGATTCCGAGAATATTTCCTTACTAGGATTTCTGAAACCAAAAACAGCAGAAAACAACAACTGGCCCTTCGGCATCTCGTCAATAGGTTAGTTCCGGAAAACGCATAAAAACGATATAAAGTATGCATAAAACATGTAGATATCATATATAATGTGGCATGGAACATAAGAAATTATCGATACGTCGGAGACGTATCAATACCCTAGTACCGAGAGCCACTATACAGAAAACCTTCTAGAGACGCCGCCGCCGCCAATCCCATCTCGGGGGATTCAGGAGATCGCCTCCAGCACCCTGCCGGAGATGGGAATCATCTCCCGGAGGACTCTTCATCGCCATGATTGTCTCCGGATTGATGTGTGAGTAGTTCACCCTTGGACTATGGGTCCATAGCAGTAGCTAGATGGTGGTCTTCTCCTCATGTGCCATCATGTTAGATCTTGTGAGCTGCCTAACATGATCAAGATCATCTATTTGTAATGCTACATGTTGCGTTTGTTGGGATCCGATGAATATGGAATACTATGTTATGTTGATTATCAATCTATCATATATGTGTTGTTTAAGATCTTGCATGCTCTCCGTTGCTAGTAGAGGCTCTGGCCAAGTTGATACTTGTAACTCCAAGAGGGAGTATTTATGCTCGATAGTGGGTTCATGCCTCTATTTAATTTGGGACAGTGACAGAAAGTTCTAAGGTTGTGGATGTGTTGTTGCCACTAGGGATAAAACATCAATGCTTTGTCTAAGGATATTTGTGTTGATTACATTACGCACCATACTTAATGCAATTGTCTGTTGTTTGCAACTTAATACCGGAAGGGGTTCGGATGCTAACTCGAAGGTGGACTTTTTAGGCATAGATGCATGCTGGATAGCGGTCTATGTACTTTGTCGTAATGCCCAATTGAATTTCACACTACTCATCATGATATGTATGTGCATTGTCATGCCCTCTTTATTTGTCAATTGCCCAACTGTAATTTGTTCACCAACATGATTTATCTTATTGGAGAGACACCACTAGTGAACTATGGACCCCGGTCCATTCTTTTACATCGAATACAATCTACTGCAAACATTGTTCTTTATTGTTCTTCATCATCTTCCACACTATACATTTAATCCTTTGTTACAGCAAGCCGGTGAGATTAACAACCTCACTATTAAGTTGGGGCAAAGTACTTTGATTGTGTGTTGTGCAGGTTCCACGTTGGCGCCGGAATCCCTGGTGTTGCGCCGCACTACACTCCGCCACCATCAACCTTCACGTGCTTCTTGACTCCTACTGGTTCGATAACCTTGGTTTCTTACTGAGGGAAAACTTGCCGCTGCACGCATCACACCTTCCTCTTGGGGTTCCCAACGGGCGTGTGCTTTACGCATCATCAAGACAGTTTTCTGGCGCCGTTGTCGGGGAGATCAAGACACGCTGCAAGGGGAGTCTCCCACTTCCAATCTCTTTAATTTGTTTTTGTCTTGCTTTACTTTATTTTATTTACTGCTTTGTTTGCTTTCTTATATCAAAATACAAAAAAATTAGTTACTTACTTTACTTTATTTACTGCTTTGTTTGCTCTCTATATCAAAACTACAAAAAAATTAGTTAATTGCTTTACTTTATTTACTTTCTTGTTTGCATTCTCCATATTAAAAACACAAAAAATTAGTTACTTGCATTTACTTTATTTAGTTTATTTTACTTATTTTTACTACTGTTAAAATGAATACTTCTGAGAACACTAAGTTGTGTGATTTCACTAGTTAGGCTTAATGGAAAACAACAAAAATATTAGAGATTTTTATAGTATTTATCTTGAGTTAGGACATGAGGTGTTTGAAGAGAAAATTAAAAAACCCATGGAACTATGTTTGCAAAATAGTTGTAGCAATGTTATTAACATGAAATCTTTGAACACTATTATTGCTAATGCTATGGAATAATTTAAGCTTGGGGAAGCTGGTTTTGATGAGCATGATATTTTTAGTCCCCCAAGCATGGAGGAGAAAATTTACTTTGATGATACTTTGCCTCCCATTCATGATGGTAGTGGTATTTTGGTGCCACCTACTATGGAGGATAAAGTTTATTATGATTACAATATGCCTCCTAAATTTGATGATTATGGTGATGAGAATAATAATGATAGCTACTTTGTTGAATTTTCTCCCACTACAATTAATAAAAATGACTATGCTTATGTTGGGAATAGTAATTATTTTATGCATGAGACTCATGATAAGAATGCTTTATGTGATAGTTATATTGTTGAGTTTGCTCCTGATGCTACTGAAAGTTATTATGAGAGAGGGAAACATGGTTATATGCATCTTAATAATATTAAGTTTCCCCTCTTTATGTTGAGAATCTTGAAGTTACGCTTGTGTTGCCCTTCTATGCTTGTTGCGTTCTGCTTACATGACTTGTTTATTTACAAGATTACTTTTCATAGGAAGTGGGTTAGGCTTAAATTTGTTTCATACTTGCTTTTTGATGCTCTCTTTGCTTCAACTCTCATCCTTATGTGAGCATCATTGAAATTACTGAGCCCATCTTAATGGCTATAAAGAAAGCACTTCTTGGGAGATAACCCATGTTTTTATTTCGCTACTGTTTTTGTTGTGTCTTGGAAGTTGTTACTACTGTAGCAACCTCTCCTTATCTTTATTTTATCGCATTGTTGTGTGATACGTCTCCGACGTATCGATAATTTCTTATGTTCCATGCCACATTATTCATGTTATCTACATGTTTTATGCACACTTTATGTCATATTCGTGCATTTTCTGGAACTAACCTATTAACAAGATGCCGAAGTGCCGATTCTTTGTTTTACGCTGTTTTTGGTTTCAGAAATCCTAGTAAGGAAATATTCTCGGAATTGGACGAAATCAAAGCCCAGGGGCCTATTTTCTCACGAAGCTTCCGGAAGTCCGAAGGAGAGACGAAGAGGGGCCACGGAGGGGCCACACCCTAGGCGCGCCCCCCTTGGCCGCGCGGCCCTGTGGTGTGGGGCCCCCGTGCCGCCTCTTGACCTGCCCTTCCGCCTACAAATAGCCTCCGTGACGAAACCCCCAGTACGGAGAGCCACGATACGGAAAACCTTCCAGAGACGCCGCCGCCGCCGATCCCATCTCGGGGGATCCAGGAGATCGCCTCCGGCCCCCTGCCGGAGAGGGGAATCATCTCCCGGAGGACTCTACGCCGCCATGGTCGCCTCCGGAGTGATGTGTGAGTAGTCTACCCCTGGACTATGGGTCCATAGCAGTAGCTAGATGGTTGTCTTCTCCCCATTGTGCTATCATTGTCGGATCTTGTGAGCTGCCTAACATGATCAAGATCATCTATCTGTAATTCTATATGTTGCGTTTGTTGGGATCCGATGAATAGAGAATACTTGTTATGTTGATTATCAAAGTTATGCTATGTGTTGTTTATGATCTTGCATGCTCTCCGTTACTAGTAGATGCTCTCGGCCAAGTAGATGCTTGTAACTCCAAGAGGGAGTACTTATGCTCGATAGTGGGTTCATGCCCGCATTGACACCGGGACGATGTGACGAAAGTTCTAAGGTTGTGTTGTGCTTGTTGCCACTAGGGATAAAACATTAGTGCTATGTTCAAGGATGTAGTCACTAGTTACATTACGCACCATACTTAATGCAATTGTACTGTTGTTAGCAACTTAATACTGGAGGGGTTCGGATGATAACCTGAAGGTGGACTTTTTAGGCATAGATGCGGTTGGATGACGGTCTATGTACTTTGTCGTAATGCCCAATTAAATCTCACTATACTCATCATGATATGTATGTGCATGGTCATGCTCTCTTTATTTGTCAATTGCCCAACTGTAATTTGTTCACCCAACATGCTTGTTCGTCTTATGGGAGAGACACCTCTAGTGAACTGTGGACCCCGGTCCAATTCTCTTTACTTGAAATACAATCTACTCGCAATACTTGTTCTCTCGTTTTCTGCAAACAATCATCTTCCACACAATACGGTTAACTCTTTGTTACAGCAAGCCGGTGAGATTGACAACCTCACTTCGTTTCGTTGGGGCAAAGTACTTTGGTTGTGTTGTGCAGGTTCCACGTTGGCGCCGGAATCACCGGTGTTGCGCCGCACTACATCTCGCCGCCATCAACCTTCAACGTGCTTCTTGACTCCTACTGGTCCGATTAAACCTTGGTTTCTTACTGAGGGAAACTTGCCTGCTGTGCGCATCACACCTTCCTCTTGGGGTTCCCAACGGACGCGTGTCGAACGAAAAGACAATACGTCAACCACGCGCATCAAGCAAATTTCCGGCGCCGTTGCCGGGGAGATCAAGACACGCTGCAAGGGGAGTCTCCACTTCTCAATCTCTTTACTTTGTTTTTGTCTTGCTTAGTTTTATTTACTACTTTGTTTGCTGCACTAAATCAAAATACAAAAAAATTAGTTGCTAGTTTTACTTTACTTGCTATCTTGTTTGCTATATCAAAAACACAAAAAAATTAGTTTACTTGCATTTACTTTATCTAGTTTGCTTTATTTACTGTTGCTAAAATGGCCAACGCTGAAAATACTAAGTTTTGTGACTTCACAACCACAAATAATAATGATTTCTTATGCACACCTATTGCTCCACCTGCTACTACAGCAGAATTGTTTGAAATTAAACCTGCTTTACTGAATTTTGTTATGCGAGAGCAATTTTCTCAGTGTTAGTTCGATGATGCTTGCTGCCCATCTTAATAATTTTGTTGAATTATGTGAAATGCAAAAGTATAAGGATGTAGATGGTGACATTATAAAATTAAAATTGTTCCCTTTCTCATTAAGAGGAAGAGCTAAAGATTGGTTGCTATCTCTGCCTAAGAATAGTATTGATTCATGGACTAAATGCAAGGATGCTTTTATTGGTAGATATTATCCCCTGCTAAAATTATATCTTTGAGGAGTAGCATAATGAATTTTAAACAATTAGATACTGAACATGTTGCTCAAGCTTGGGAAAGAATGAAATCTCTGGTTAAAAATTGCCCAACCCATGGACTGACTACTTGGATGATCATTCAAACCTTCTATGCAGGACTAAATTTTTCTTCACGGAATTTATTGGATTCAGCTGCTTGGAGGTACCTTTATGTCCATCACTCTTGGTGAAGCAACAAAGCTTCTTGATAATATGATGATCAACTACTCTGAATGGCACACGGAAAGAGCTCCACAAGGTAAGAAGGTAAATTATGTCGAAGAAACCTCTTCCTTGAGTGATAAGATTGATGCTATTATGTCCATGCTTGTGAATGGTAGGCCTAATGTTAATTCTAATAATGTTCCGTTAGCGTCATTAGTTACTCAAAAAGAATATGTTGATGTGAATTTCATTAAAAATAACAATCACAATGATTCTAGGCCATACCCTGCTAATGGTAATTCTTATGGTAGATATGCTTCATCTAATGAAGAAAAGATGCTAGAAATTGAAAGATCCACTAAGAGCTTTATGCAATCACAATATGAGCAAAATAAATTGTTTACTAAAACTATGAATGAGCAATCTACCTTGTTGAAGAATATAGGGAATCAACTTGAAAATCTGAATAGGGAGATCTCGGGGTTGCAAACTAAACTTGCTAATGCTGAAACCCGAATCTCATACATGTCTGCATCACAATCTTCTTTAATTAATAAAATGGCTGCTAAACCTGAGGATTTAGATGATAAAATTACTACTACAGCAAATGCCATTCAAGTTAGAATTAATGAGAATATAAGATTAATGGCTGAACTGCGTGCTAGGTGGGATAGAGAAGAAAATGAAAAACTAGCTAAAGAGAAGAATATAGCTAAAGTTTGGACTATTACCACCACTAGTAATGCTAATGCTACACATGTTGCTGCACCCCCTACTCATACTAATAAAAGAATTGGTGTTAGCAATGTTTCCACTTCTAATGCAAAGCGCGAAAAACTGCCTGAAACTGCTAAAACTTATGTATCTAATATACTATGCCTGGTTGAGAAAAGCCCACACCCCGCTGTAGAAGTACCACCCTTCGATAATACTTGATACACACTTTCTGCGCCTAGCTGAAAGGCGTTAAAAAAAGCGCTTATGGGAGACAACCCATGTTTTTACCTACAGTACTTTGTTTTTATTTTGTGTCTTGGAAGTTGTTTACTACTGTAGCAACCTCTCCTTATCTTAGTTTTGTGTTTTGTTGTGCCAAGTTAAGCCATTGATAGAAAAGTAAGTACTAGATTTGGATTACTGCACAGTTCCAGATTTCTTTGCTGTCACGAATCTGGGTCCACCTCCCTGTAGGTAGCTCAGAAAATTATGCCAATTTACGTGCATGATCCTCAGATATGTACGCAACTTTCATTCAATTTGAGCATTTTCATTTGAGCAAGTCTGGTGCCATTTTAAAATTCGTCAATACGAACTGTTCTGTTTTGACAGATTCTGCCATTTATTTCGCATTGCCTCTTTCGCTATGTTGGATGAATTTCTTTGATCCACTAATGTCCAGTAGCATTATGCAATGTCCATAAGTGTTAAGAATGATTGTGTCACCTCTGAATATGTCAATTTATATTGTGCACTAACCCTCTAATGAGTTGTTTCGAGTTTGGTGTGGAGGAAGTTTTCAAGGATCAAGAGAGGAGTATGATGCAACATGATCAAGGAGAGTGAAAGCTCTAAGCTTGGGGATGCCCCGGTGGTTCACCCCTGCATATATCAAGAAGACTCAAGCGTCTAAGCTTGAGGATGCCCAAGGCATCCCCTTCTTCATCGACAACATTATCGGAGTTCCTCCCACGAAACTATATTTTTATTCCATCACATCTTATGTGCTTTTTCTTGGAGCGTCGGTTTGTTTTTGTTTTTTGTTTTGTTTGAATAAAATGGATCCTAGCATTCACTTTATGGGAGAGAGACACGCTCCGCTGTAGCATATGGACAAGTATGTCCTTGGTTTCTACTCATAGTATTCATGGCGAAGTTTCTCCTTCGTTAAATTGTTATATGGTTGGAATTGGAAAATGATACATGTAGTAATTGCTATAAATGTCTTGGGTAATGTGATACTTGGCAATTGTTGTGCTCATGTTTAAGCTCTTGCATCATATGCTTTTCACACATTAATGAAGAAATACATAGAGCATGCTAAAATTTGGTTTGCATATTTGGTTTCTCTAAGGTCTAGATAATTTCTAGTATTGAGTTTGAACAACAAGGAAGACGGTGTAGAGTCTTATAATGTTTTCAATATGTCTTTTATGTGAGTTTTGCTGCACCGGTTCATCCTTGTGTTTGTTTCAAATAAGCCTTGCTAGCCTAAACCTTGTATCGAGAGCGAATACTTCTCATGCATCCAAAATACTTGAGCCAACCACTATGCCATTTGTGTCCACCATACCTACCTATACTACATGGTATTTTCCCGCCATTCCAAAGTAAATTGCTTGAGTGCTACCTTTAAAATTCCATTATTCACCTTTGGAATATATAGCTCATGGGACAAATAGCTTAAAAACTATTGTGGTATTGAATATGTAATTATGCACTTTATCTCTTATTAAGTTGCTTGTTGTGCGATAACCATGTTCATCGGGGACGCCATCAACTATTCATTGTTGAATTTCATGTGAGTTGCTATGCATGTCCGTCTTGTCTGAAGTAAGAGAGATCTACCACCTTATGGTTAAGCATGCATATGTTAGAGAAGAACATTGGGCCGCTAACTAAAGCCATGCTCCATGGTGGAAGTTTCGAGTTTTGGACAACAATCCTCAAATCTCAAATGAGAAAATTATTAATTGTTGTTATATGCTTATGCATAAAAGAGGAGTCCATTATCTGTTGTCTATGTTGTCCCGGTATGGATGTCTAAGTTGAAGAATAATCAATAGCGAGAAATCCAATGCGAGCTTTCTCCTTAGACCTTTGTACAGGCGACATAGAGGTACCCCTTTGTGACAGTTGGTAAAAACAATGCATTGTGATGATCCGGTAGTCCAAGCTAATTAGGACAAGGTGCGGGCACTATTAGTACACTATGCATGAGGCTTGCAACTTATAAGATATAATTTACATGATGCATATCCTTTATTACTACCGTTGACAAAATTGTTTCATGTTTTCAAAATCAAAGCTCTAGCACAAATATAGCAATCGATGCTTTTCCTCTATGGAGGACCATTCTTTTACTTTCAATGTTGAGTCAGTTCACCTACTTCTCTCCACCTCAAGAAGCAAACACTTGTGTGAACTGTGCATTGATTCCTACATACTTGCTTATTGCACTTATTATATTACTCTATGTTGACAATATCCATGAGATATACATGTTACAAGTTGAAAGCAACCGCTGAAACTTAATCTTCTTTTGTGTTGCTTCAATGCTTTTACTATGAATTATTGCTTTATGAGTCAACTCTTATGCAAGACTTATTGATGCTTGTCTTGAAGTGCTATTCATGAAAAGTCTTTGCTATATGATTCACTTGTTTACTCATGTCATATACATTGTTTTGATCGCTGCATTCACTACATATGCTTTACAAATAGTATGATCAAGATTATGATGGCATGTCACTCCAGAAATTATATGTGTTATCGTTTTACCTGCTCGGGACGAGCGAGAACTAAGCTTGGGGATGCTGATACGTCTCCGACGTATCGATAATTTCTTATGTTCCATGCCACATTATTGATGTTATCTACATGTTTTATGCACACTTTATGTCATATTCGTGCATTTTCTGGAACTAACCTATTAACAAGATGCCGAAGTGCCGATTCTTGTTTTCTGCTGTTTTTGGTTTCAGAAATCCTAGTAAGGAAATATTCTCGGAATTGGACGAAATCAAAGCCCGGGGGCCTATTTTCTCACGAAGCTTCCGGAAGTCCGAAGGAGAGACGAAGAGGGGCCACGGAGGGGCCACACCCTAGGGCGGCGCCCCCCTTGGCCGCGCGGCCTCGTGGTGTGGGGCCCCCGTGCCGCCTCTTGACCTGCCCTTCCGCCTACAAATAGCCTCCGTGACGAAACCCCCGATACGGAGAGCCACGATACGGAAAACCTTCCGGAGACGCCGCCGCCGCCGATCCCATCTCGGGGGATCCAGGAGATCGCCTCCGGCACCCTGCCGGAGAGGGAAACATCTCCCGGAGGACTCTACGCCGCCATGGTCGCCTCCGGAGTGATGTGTGAGTAGTCTACCCCTGGACTATGGGTCCATAGCAGTAGCTAGATGGTTGTCTTCTCCCCATTGTGCTATCATTGTCGGATCTTGTGAGCTGCCTAACATGATCAAGATCATCTATCTCGTAATTCTATATGTTGCGTTTGTTGGGATCCGATGAATAGAGAATACTTGTTATGTTGATTATCAAAGTTATGCTATGTGTTGTTTATGATCTTGCATGCACTCCGTTACTAGTAGATGCTCTGGCCAAGTAGATGCTTGTAACTCCAAGAGGGAGTACTTATGCTCGATAGTGGGTTCATGCTGCATTGACACCAGGACGAGTGACGAGAAAGTTCTAAGGTTGTGTTGTGTCTGTTGCCACTAGGGATAAAACATTAGTGCTATGTTCAAGGATGTAGTCACTAGTTACATTACGCACCATACTTAATGCAATTGTCTGTTGTTAGCAACTTAATACTGGAGGGGTTCGGATGATAACTCGAAGGTGGACTTTTTAGGCATAGATGCAGTTGGATGATGGTCTATGTACTTTGTCGTAATGCCCAATTAAATCTCACTATACTCATCATGATATGTATGTGCATGGTCATGCTCTCTTTATTTGTCAATTGCCCAACTGTAATTTGTTCACCCAACATGCTGTTCGTCTTATGGGAGAGACACCTCTAGTGAGCTGTGGACCCCGGTCCAATTCTCTTTACTTGAAATACAATCTCTTGCAATACTTGTTCTACTGTTTTCTGCAAACAATCATCTTCCACACAATACGGTTAACTCTTTGTTACAGCAAGCCGGTGAGATTGACAACCTCACTTTTTCGTTGGGGCAAAGTACTTTGGTTGTGTTGTGCAGGTTCCACGTTGGCGCCGGAATCACTGGTGTTGCGCCGCACTACATCTCGCCGCCATCAACCTTCAACGTGCTTCTTGACTCCTACTGGTCCGATTAAACCTTGGTTTCTTACTGAGGGAAACTTGCCGCTGTGCGCATCACACCTTCCTCTTGGGGTTCCCAACGGACGCGTGTCGAACGAAAAGACAATACGTCAACCACGCGCATCATTGTGCCAAGTAAAGTCTTTGATAGTAAAGATGATACTAGATTTGGATTACTGCGCAGAAACAGATTTCTTGCTGTCACGAATTTGCGTAGTATTCTCTGTAGGTAACTCAGAAAAATCTGCCAATTTACGTGCGTGATCCTCAGATATGTACGCAACTTTCATTCAATTTGAGTATTTTCATCTGAGCAAGTTTAGTGCCGCAGAAAAATTCGTCTTTACAGACTGCTCTGTTTTGACAGATTCTACCTTTTATTTCGCATTGCCTGTTTTGCTATGTTTGATGGATTTCTTTGTTCCATTAACTTTCAGTAGCTTTGTGCAATGTCCAGAAGTGTTAAGAATGATTATGTCACCTCTGAATATGTGATTTTTTGATTATGCACTAACCATCTAATGAGTTTGTTTTGAGTTTGGTGTGGAGGAAATTTTCAAGGATCGAGAGAGGAGGATGATACAATATGATCAAGAAGAGTGAAAACTCTAAGCTTGGGGATGCCCCCGTGGTTCATCCCTGCATATTTCAAGAAGACTCAAGCATCTAAGCTTGGGGATGCCCAAGGCATCCCCTTCTTCATCGACAACTTATCAGGTCACCTCTAGTGAAACTATATTTTTATTCCGTCACATCTTATGTGCTTTGCTTGGAGCGTCTTTATGTTCTTGTTTTTGTTTTGTTTGAATAAAATTGGATCCTAGCATTCATTGTATGGGAGAGAGACACGCTCCGCTGTTGCATATGAACACATGTGTTCTTAGCTTTATTCTTAATGTTCATGGCGAAGGTTGAAACTGCTTCATTAATTGTTATTATGGTTGGAAACAGAAAATGCTACATGTGGTAATTGGTATAATGTCTTGAATAATTTGATACTTGGCAATTATTGTGCTCAAATAGATCATGTTTAAGCTCTTGCATCATGTACTTTGCACCTAGTAATGAAGAAATGTTGTAGAGCTTGTTGACATTTGGTTTGCATAATTGGTCTCTCTAAAGTCTAGATATTTTCTGGTGAGGGTTTGAACAACAAGGAAGACAGTGTAGAGTCTTATAATGCTTGCAATATGTTCTTATGTAAGTTTTGCTGTACCGATTCATACTTGTGTTTGCTTCAAACAACCTTGCTAGCCTAAGCCTTGTATTGAGAGGGAATACTTCTCGTTCATCCAAATCCTTGAGCCAAAAACTATGCCATTTGTGTCCACCATACCTACCTACTACATGGTATTTTCTGCCATTCCAAGTAAATTGCTTGAGTGCTACATTTAAAATTTCATTCCTTTGTCTTTGCAATATATAGCTCATGGGAAAAATAGCTTAAAAACTATTGTGGTATTGAATATGTACTTATGTATCTTATTTCTTAATAAGTTGCTTGTTGAGCGATAACCATGTTCCTGGGGACGCCATCAACTATTACACCTTTGTTGAATATCATGTGAGTTGCTATGCATGTTCGTCTTGTCTGAAGTAAGGGTGATTTATCATGATCAAATGGTTTGAGTATGCATATTGTTAGAGAAGAACATTGATACGTCCAATTTGCATCACTATTTTATATCATAATTTGCTGTTATTCATTGATATATTTCATATTTGGACATAATACTTATGTTATTTCATCTATTTTGCATGTTTCATGATTATTGGAGGATCGAGCACCGGAGCCAGGATTCTGCTGGAAAAAGCGCCGTCAGAATGCAATATTTCGGAAGATCAACAGTTGATGGAAATTATATCAAAAATCCTATTTTTCCAGATGACGAAGGGAGCCAGAAGGGGGAGCCGAGGGGACCTTAGGTGGGCCCACCCCATAGGCCGGCGCGGCCCAAGGCCTGGCCGCGCCGCCCTGTGAGGAGGGGGGCCCACAGCCCCCTCTCGCCTCCTTTTCTTCGCGTATGCCTTCGTCCCGAAAACCTAAGCTCCAGAGGGTACCTCGCGAAGAGTTACAGCCGCCTCTGCGGGGCGGAGAACACCAGAGAGAAAAGAGCTCTCCGGCGGGCTGAGATCCGCCGAGGAAATTCCCTCCGGGGGGGGAATCGACGCCATCGTCACCGCCATCAAGTTGGACATCATCTCCATCACCATCATCATCATCTTCACCATCATCACCGCCGTCTCCACCGCTGCACATCGTCACCGCTGTAGCAATTTGGGTTTGATCTTGATTGTTTGATAGGGGAAACTCTCCCGGTATTGATTTCTACTTGTTATTGATGCTATTGAGTGAAACCGTTGAACCAAGGTTTATGTTCAGATTGTTATTCATCATCATATCACCTCTGATCATGTTCCATATGATGTCTCGTGAGTAGTTCGTTTAGTTCTTGAGGACATGGGTGAAGTCTAAATGTTAGTAGTGAAGTATGGTTGAGTAATATTCAATGTTATGATATTTAAGTTGTGGTGTTATTCTTCTAGTGGTGTCGTGTGAACGTCGACTACACGACACTTCACCTTTATGGGCCTAGGGGAATGCATCTTGTACTCGTTTGCCAATTGCGGGGTTGCCGGAGTGACAGAAACTGTAATATCCCAGGTTTAGAGGCAAGAAAAAGAGAGAACACGAGAGTGTGCATTGCATTCATGCATAGAAAATCCGGGGAATTTTCGCGCGTTCATCTAAAACCCAAAGTGATCGAGGTTTCTCTTGTGTCGATGGAATTGATGTGTGTCATCCACACAAGTGCGATAAATTTCGACATGACCTTTGTTGATTTATTATGTTTTTGAGGGAAATAGTTTGAATTAAAATTCAAATATGTAATACATGATTCAAATAATAAATTGAATTGGAATTTGAAATTTAAACAAGTATATAAATATTATATGTAGAAGTAACTACACTTGATAGTTCCAATTAAATAAATGTGTTAAACTTTATTACAAAATGACATTATCCAATACATTACCAGTTAGAAAAGAAATAGAAAAATTACAAAAGAATAAAAGAAAACCCTAAACTAAATCTTCCATTTCTCTTCTTATCATTCCTTCCCGTAACACAAACAACAAAGATAAAAGAGAATGGTGTTATGGTTAAAATGTCGCCATCATCAAAGACGAGGCATTTTGATATTGGAACTCGACTACTAGATATTAGAAACTTGTCCTAATATCTAAGTGGTGGATTAGAGGGATCAATTTCAGTTTATAGGCATCTTTGGGAATTATGTATCATCTCTGGATCATAAGAGGGATCAATGTATCATTCTATATCATTTGGCATCAATGAGCAAGTAGGCAACAGGGACAAGTAACAACATTTGATCCATGTCAAATAAGAGAAAAGTGCAACAATATTTGATCCACTTGTTTTAGGTAACTAAGGCGACCAATTAATCCCTCTAACCTAGCCAAGTTCCTATTTAAGCAAGCTCACATGATTTAAATAAAGTAATTCACCATTGACATTAGATGGTCAAGATGAATGATCATTAGCCACACAAATTAATTCCACGAGATCATAATGCAAAGCTCACATGTAGCAGCCCATGAGAACTAACACTTGGCAGTACCAAAATAAGGCAAGGCATGGTCAGGCAAGGGATAAGATCAACCTGAGGTACCTTGCATAAGAGGAAAAGCAAACCAACATTGAAACTTGTACAATCAGATGATGTCATCTGCAAGCAAGCATACTCACACATGCAACCGTGTGTTGTCACCCCCACAGCCAACACTCCAGCCCTATATAAACAAGCACATAGGCTGTACCAAGCAGCTTTCCTCCACATCTCACATTTTCAGCCAACACACACCATACTTTGGCAAATCTGGTAAGTAGCTTTAGAACAAGCAAGAACAAATCCATCGGATAAACCACCGAAATCATCAGATAGATCATATGAAGCAAATCAAGAAGCAAGAAGGAGAAGGCATGCTACAAGAAGCAGCATATCTCAGTAGCCAGAAGAACCAGCTAACAAGCTACAAAGTGCATCAGGTAGAAACCAGTAATAGGATGAGTAGATCAGGTAGCATCTGTTCTTAGTTTTGCATGAGCACATCAATAAGGGAAAAAAGGGAAATAATACACACACAACCAATCCAACTAACCTTCCACTAGATTTTCATCAAGGAAGATTGGAAGGATTTATTCTTCTCAGATCTGGCATAGAAGTGCTATGCCCAGTTCATCACAGAGAATTTTATAAAACCATAAATAGTATATCTGTTCTTATCAAAAAGTTGTGCCTCAGCCTTTGCATCACAGGCAGGGTCAATGAATCAAGCAATAGCATCTGTTCTTATAAATTTTTACACAGCACAGCTTTCCTTAACAAATCTACAATCTCCAGGAATTACTTGGGGTCCAGAGGATAAGTTCCAGGCCAACCAAGTAGAACCCCAAGTAGCAGCAGTAGTAAACCCATCAGGGAATAACCACATAGTTAACTTTGCTCCACACATAATGAATCCAGACAATTAATGGATCATCTCAAATCTCCAGTAAAATTATCACAAATATGCATACAAGCTCAACCACAATTCATCAAGTAAATAATCCACCTTCATGTATCAGTACTTATGTCTGAACTCAACAGGAGTCTACACAAAAATATAACTGAATTCATCCAATTAACCACTGTCATGTGGACAGTATAATCCAACAAATAGCCACACACACTTGCAATTCATACCAAATGAATTCCAAATCATTTTCCTAGTTAATCTAGCTAGGAATCATTGCTTGCATCAATTCACTGTCTTGTTAAACAGCTACAAGCAAATATCATACCAGCAGCATAATCCTTTAATCATAGATAGTATTGTCTATAGAAATCACAGATCATCAGTGACATAATTATACAGGTTGGGATGATTCATTTATCCAAGTTGAGGCCTTGGATCAAGCACAAGACACTAGATAATTTAACAGCAATATCATTTGGTAATCACCATTAACATGCAGCAATCGGGTTAGGCACACCCAAATGTTTGGCCAACAAATCCATAGCCATATAGAATACTGAGAGACGGAGAGAGAGGGAAAGAGGGTATGAGTAGCTCACGGTGGGATAGAGGAGTAGACGTAGCGGTTGACGCCGGGGTTGCGTCGGCGACGCCGTCCTGCCGGCGTCGAGGTCGAGGATGCAGTAAGGGGAGCGACAGCACCACCAGTACACCGACGTCGAGGTTGCGTCTATGGCGCCGTCCATCGAGGTCGAGGTCGAGTCATCCACCAGTAGCCACCACCAGTTCATCGCATGACAACAGCCGCATCACATCACCACCCCACCATCGTCACACAGAGGAGATTGACGCGGGGAAACAGGAGGAGGTCAGTGGCGTCGGAGCAGTCGAGCAGGGGCTCGAGGCCAGCGACGGAGAAGCAGCAAGGAGGCGATGGGGTTGGGGAAGAAGGACCACAAGATGGCGCTAGGGCAGCAACAGCTCACCGGAGTCTGAAGGGGCCGGTGGCGGCCAGACTAGCCGCCGATGTCCGGCTAGGGTTTCGGGGTCGAGGCGACCGCTAGAGACAGCAGCGGCCAAATCAATCTAGGGAAGGTGGTAGAGTTCATCGAGGAGAGCAAAAGCCCCATTACGCCGGTGCCGGGGTTGGTCTGGAGCGGCCGGGGGCGAGCGGCGCCGCCGCGAGGGCGTGGTGGTCACGAGAGAGGAGAGACGAGAGCGGTGACCGTGTGCGTGTGTGAGAGAGGGGTGAGCGAGAGAGTGGGGGTCGGGTTGGGTTAGACCCAACCGACTCGGGCCTTTGGGCCAGGCCATTGGGCCAACCCAATAAACCATTTGGGCTGTTTCATTTTATTTGATTTTAGAAAAGAAAAAAACTTTTTTTAAAACATTTAAGAAGATCAAAAGAAAAACTATAAATAGAATTGAGTATCAAAATAAAATGACCTCTATAAATAAAATAGAAAACAAATACTTAAGGTTTAAAAGAACAACAATATGAATTTCCTCTAAAATTTTAGAAGACCAAATTTTAAATCTTAAACTATTAAAACCTAAAAACTAAGGACATAATTCCTTGTTTCAATTCTTCACATAAATAAAATATTAAATATTACTTCACATTAATATGCCAAGTTTCTTAATGGTTATGTTTAATCACATGAGAATCCTAATTGGCCATTACTTCAATTAAAACCCTAAACCCTAATAGTATTTACCATGTTTAAATCTTTTGAAAATAATAGAGTGTTAAATCCATTATTACTTCTCTCTTCAATTTAGTAATCATTATGTTAATAATGAAATCAAACTTTAGAAACCTTAATTCTAATATAAACAAGAATCTTGGTCCCATTAATTTTATGTGATCATTCCACTTTAGAAGCAACTCTAAAACCCTAATTTTGTGTCACATGTGATCATGTGAGATTTACTTGACATATAGAATCCTAATAAGCAACAATTGAATGCATACTTATGATCCACTAGCATAAAACCAAGTCCCATGAGATTATCATTGCATGTCCCTATTCTTAATTAAAACCTACATGATTCCCTAGTATCACTTAGGAGCAAATCCTAACTTGTTAATTGAATTAGTACTATTGATCCCTACTACTATATACCATACCATTAGGATCAACCTCAACCATCATAATTTAGTAGCACCATAATAATAAACCTAATACCAACCTTGTGAAGCAAATCACATAACATGCTCCTATCCAACTAAACCTTACTTAGGAAATGATAAACCACTTAGTTTAGAAACTATTAGAGATTATTTGGTAAAGCAAATATGAAGTCATAGTAAACCCTAACTTATAGAACCATCTTGATAACCATCCTTTGATATGATGCTTAGAAGAAACCATAGCAATAAACCTACCAATACTTGCTATATAGAAACCCATTCCAAGTTAAGAACCAACTAGTTCTTATTAGTGAAATTAAATGAACCAATAGTAAACCCTAGAGTTACATAGCTCCTATGTATAGTAGTTCATATCCTTATTTAACCTGTTCTTCAAAAGTTATTCTTTTGAAGTACAAATGTCAATCAAACCTTAGAAGCCCTATCCTTCTTTGAAATACTAAATATTTCTTAAACAACATGTTCTTCAAAAGTTATTCTTTTGAAGTATAGTAGAAGTAATCATCAACCATGTTCGTAGAACTTAAAATTGACAACTGTTCTTTACATATTAGTCCATCATTATTCTTTATGTGTATAATTGTAATAATGTCTTATATCACTTGTTTAAGATGTTAATTTAACCAAACCCTAATAAGAATCTTGTTTGAGAACCATCCTAA
This sequence comes from Lolium rigidum, assembly GCF_022539505.1. Lineage (NCBI taxonomy): Eukaryota > Viridiplantae > Streptophyta > Magnoliopsida > Poales > Poaceae > Lolium > Lolium rigidum. The sequence goes on from NC_061514.1 coordinate 354,540,581, forward strand.
AAGTGCAACCAACCCTAAAGAAATCGTTACAACTCATACATCCTAAATCATCGAGGTTAAGTTACGCTCGGGACGATTGCATCTCATATTATGCATTATAGCATCTTTGCCAGTTCTTTAAACATTGTCCTTACCGGACGATGATGGTATTTCAGCATTTGGAGTTATCACGTATCGAAGCTTTTGCCTGCATAATCTTGCGGTCAAGAAAGGCAAGTTCATCGCTTGCTCATGTCATTTGATTATTTTTATCAAACTATATGCAAAGTACTATACTTATCACTCATGCATTGAAAAGCAAAGTATTATTTTACAATTATGAATATGACTATGTGGTGGGCAATGGAACCATGGTATGTGTTGATTGGTGGAGGTTCCATTGCACGGGTACTATTCATCTAGGACTAAGTACCAATGCCGTCCAGGTGATTCTAGCGCCGTACATATCGCGTTAACCATAAGATCTATAATGGCTCGGGGAAGTCAGCTGTATCTTTTCCCTCTCGCATGCCAACGGACTGGTGATAAGGGTTGCCCGGATCGGTCTATCTTTGGTAAAGGTGGGGACATGTGGTCCTGCACGGTCTACCATTAGATACAGGAGAGGGTAGACTTATTATTGGTCTATGAAGGATTGTAAGGGTTGTCCGGATCGGTCTATCTATGATGTATAGGACAGGGCATATTAATTGTTCGGAACGGTCTACCTTATTGGTAAAGGTGAGAACAAAGGCCCGGGTCGGTCTACCCATAGATATAGGAGAGGACAGGACTTACAAAAGGGTGGGTCCGCGAGGTCGCGGAGAAAGCGGTGTGGGCTTGGATCTTACACCTGGCCTCACACCAAAGGAAGTGTGGACGGAATCTCGAGCCCGGTTGGCAACAAGGATAAGGTCTCTTATGGGAAAAGTAACGCACCTCTGCGAGAGGATACCGAATTGTGATTGTCACTCCCTGTTCCGGGAAGGGAACTGCGAACGCGGCAGGAAAGGAACTCCATGAAGTTCTAGTCAACCTGTGAAGACTGACGGGCATAGTTTTCAGAATAAAATAAACCTTTTGAAGAAATGTTTACAAAAACTTGCATTGGCCTATGACTTTCTGGTCTATGGCTGTAGCTAGTGCATGATACACATATTTCCTAATATGAACTTGCTGAGTACGCTCGTACTCATTCTATCTCGTTTGAACCCCCTTCTTAGAGCAATGCACCGAAGGAGAAACTACCGTGGAACTCGAAGACAAAGGAGTCAACTGCAACGAGATGAAAAATCCAATCAAAGAAGTCAATGGAGTCAACTTCGTATCGGCTATAATGGAAACCTAGACTAGTAATAGAAGGGAACCTTTCCCTAATCCTAGCACCTAAGTAGCTAGATTTCTATAGCAAGCCAAGTAGCTCTTGAACTTGAGTTAGCAATAAGATAGACTACGAGTCGTTCTTCCGGAGCTTTATTTGAAGTTTTACCTCACGTAAAGTAGGAGGTTGTGTTGATCTTATGTAAACAGTTCGTGTGTACTTCTATAGACATACCTTGGACTCGCATATGTTTCTGTTGTACCACTCGAGAGATGTAATATGGGTGGAACGGTGTTTCACTTGTGTTATGTCAACGACTTGTGTACTACACCATGCAGTGGTACGCTGGGTCATCACAGACTGGTATCGAGCAAATGCTTTGACCCTAGGATTAAAACCCTTTAAAGGAGACCTATAGGTTTGGTAGTGTCTATAGGAAGTTGTCTTAGTTAAACCAACTATTATTTTGACTTGAGATGGGTATTCACTTGAGAATAATCCTGACACACTTGAGTCAATCTTTCTTATCTATTTTCTTACGTGACAGTTGAGTTAGTTATCTTGCTTCATTCCAAATTAATTAGAACACCATTGAAGCTTAAGATAAATGGGTGGTAGTAGACCACAGTTGGTATACAATACATGGTAGTCCAAAGAGAGGATACAACCATAAGGAAGATATCCTATTGGAAGAAGTATACCAATGCCAGTTATAGTTAAGTAAGAATCATTTAAAATGTCAAATGACTGATGTTAAGTAATGGAGATAAGTTATATAAGGTAGTATATGTCTATGATGAGTCAATCATAGGAGGTAAGGAAGAGTGATAGGAGTTATATAATTCTACTTTTCAGGGTAGAGTTGGTAATCATATGGGATTCACTTGAGAATTATGATATGATGGAGTAGAACATCATAAGTACGATAATAAAAGAATGATAAGGAGTAGGGATTTAGGGAATAGTTCGAAAACTTAGGCCTTAAAATCCTAATAACTGTACCAAGTATGTTAGAACCATAGTCTTTAATTTAAAGAAGGCTTGTTGAGAGCCTGTCACATGGAGAAATCACTAGAGTTATAGGTGGTATATTCTAAACAATCATGTGTTTAGAGTAGACATATTAGAACTAATTGTATTATAGGAGGTAGTCTATCAATAGCACATATATTGGGTATACTATTTTGTTAGTACTTCCAAAGGAAACTAGGTTAACTTCAACTATCCCAAGCCATTTTGTTTCAAGATTGTCTCATTGCAAATGTGCAATTAAGACAAATGTTGAGACAAATAATAGAAATTCACGTATTTGTGCTAAGTATCACAACCTAAACCTATCTTATGTGGTGTTATATACTACACATATGAACCTGATGTTTAGGGATGTCTTACCCAATTATTTTATTCAGGCATATCAGGATGTGTATTATGAACACAAAGCTGAATTTTCTTGGATTTTATTGGATTTTCATTGATTGACTAGATCCATACATGAAGTTTGACTTCGATATGCAAATGCATGTTGCAATATCAAGCTCTTACTTGATGTTATAGGTCTAGAGGGTAAAGGTATTCGTGTGAGGAAGTGACGAATTCTGAAGATTTTGAAGTCAAGATGATGGTTCACTAGAAGAAGGAAGTAAAGTTGTGGGAAGTAACCACAATACTCTAAAGGAAGGACTAATCAAAACTCATTTCTATCCTTAAACAAGGAGTACTTCAACATGGAAGTATCATGGAAGTGAGAAAAATAGTGAATATGGGCAGTAGAAGTGGAATCATATTCATTATGGACGAAGGTAATGCAAGTGAAGTCACTTACGATACTATCTTCATAGTGTCAACAAGTGGTTATCTTGCAAAACAAACCCTAGAATAAGGAAAATAGACAAATGAAGTCGCAGCTGGTATAATAAGACCGCAGCTGATATAGGATAACCATGAAGAGAAAGAATGTTAAGTGAGGTATATCTTAACTAAACCTATGTAAGTAGCCACAACTGGTAGGTAGATATTGACTAGAACCACATATAGCCCACAGCTGGTACCAGATAGCCACAGCCTGAACATTTCTTTACCTAAAAGAAAGGGGGATTCCGCAGCTAGTATTTCACAGCTGGTATCTCGTAGCTGGTAATTTTTTAATTGGAGGATTCATAATGGATACCCACAACTGTGTGGATACACCGCAAAGAATTCTTCGTGAGACTCTAGCAAAGTACAAACTACAAGTTATACCAAGACTAAACTTCTAACCTTAGAGTTTAATGATTAGAAGAAAGTAAGTTTGAAGATCATTAGTAAACTCCAAGGGGGAGAGGAAGGCTGAAGGAGAAGTATTAAGATATTATTTGGAGTATGAAAGACGAAGAAAAAGGTCTAAACTGAGAGGAAGCCCGATCTTATTTTTACAAGGTTGTTGGGAAGTACCCATATAAAAGTACTCTCAGGAGATTGTCAGACCAGAAGCCGAGGTTTATATCTCGAAGAAGTAAGGGTTAGACCTTAACTTGAGTGGTTAATTGTAATTACTCAAAATCAAGAGAACTCAAGTAAGTCTAAGATAATAACGTTGGATGAAGAAGATGCCGGAAGACAATCAAGGCTTAAGAAGGCTTAAAGAAGAAGGGTTTGACTATACTAAAACTAATAATTATTAGAAAGATTCCTTTCATGGAACCTAAAGAAACCAAAAGGAAGATAACTAGTACAAACTAGAAGCCATGATTGGATGGACTAAATGAGTCTAATCCATTCGTAGGACTAAACAACCAGGACCATGCCTATCGTAATACCTTACGAAGTACCATTACTTTCGTTATGGTAGTAAGGGACAACAATACCTTACTTTAAACAAATCCTTTAGACTTAAGGTTTGGACATCGCAGCTGGATTATCGCAGCTGGTAGAACCAAGCTTTGAGTACCCAAATAGGAAGATGTCACCACAACCTTTAGTAAAGTCCATTAGCATAATAAGATGTCTTAATCCAAGAATCTTTGGATAGTAAGCCTATAAGCTTAGAGTGTTGGAATAAATCATAGAATAGCAGGCGAGTATCGATGCCGGACATCCGAAGACTTCATGAAGGATCTGGACAAGGGATATATTCAATTATATCTAAGGAGATCACCCTGAAGTTGAAGGATGGTGATCTGTTCAAGACATTTCGACATTCCGAAACATGAGAGCGTTCGAACTTCGGGACGAAGTTCGGTTTAAGGGGAGAGGCTGTAATATCCCAGGTTTAGAGGCAAGAAAAAGAGAGAACACGAGAGTGTGCATTGCATTCATGCATAGAAAATCCGGGAATTTTCGCGCGTTCATCTAAAACCCAAAGTGATCGAGGTTTCTCTTGTGTCGATGGAATTGATGTGTGTCATCCACACAAGTGCGATAAATTTCGACATGACCTTTGTTGATTTATTATGTTTTTGAGGGAAATAGTTTGAATTAAAATTCAAATATGTAATACATGATTCAAATAATAAATTGAATTGGAATTTGAAATTTAAACAAGTATATAAATATTATATGTAGAAGTAACTACACTTGATAGTTCCAATTAAATAAATGTGTTAAACTTTATTACAAAATGACATTATCCAATACATTACCAGTTAGAAAAGAAATAGAAAAATTACAAAAGAATAAAAGAAAACCCTAAACTAAATCTTCCATTTCTCTTCTTATCATTCCTTCCTGTAACACAAACAACAAAGATAAAAGAGAATGGTGTTATGGTTAAAATGTCGCCATCATCAAAGACGAGGCATTTTGATATTGGAACTCGACTACTAGATATTAGAAACTTGTCCTAATATCTAAGTGGTGGATTAGAGGGATCAATTTCAGTTTATAGGCATCTTTGGGAATTATGTATCATCTCTGGATCATAAGAGGGATCAATGTATCATTCTATATCATTTGGCATCAATGAGCAAGTAGGCAACAGGGACAAGTAACAACATTTGATCCATGTCAAATAAGAGAAAAGTGCAACAATATTTGATCCACTTGTTTTAGGTAACTAAGGCGACCAATTAATCCCTCTAACCTAGCCAAGTTCCTATTTAAGCAAGCTCACATGATTTAAATAAAGTAATTCACCATTGACATTAGATGGTCAAGATGAATGATCATTAGCCACACAAATTAATTCCACAGATCATAATGCAAAGCTCACATGTAGCAGCCCATGAGAACTAACACTTGGCAGTACCAAAATAAGGCAAGGCATGGTCAGGCAAGGGATAAGATCAACCTCGAGGTACCTTGCATAAGAGGAAAAGCAAACCAACATTGAAACTTGTACAATCGGATGATGTCATCTCGCAAGCAGCATACTCACACATGCAATCGTGTGTTGTCACCCCCACAGCCAACACTCCAGCCCTATATAAACAGCACATAGGTCTGTACCAAGCAGCTTTCCTCCACATCTCACATTTTCAGCCAACACACACCATACTTTGGCAAATCTGGTAAGTAGCTTTAGAACAGCAAGAACAAATCCACTGGATAAACCACTGAAATCATCAGATAGATCATATGAAGCAAATCAAGAAGCAAGAAGGAGAAGGCATGCTACAAGAAGCAAGCATATCTCGAGTAGCCGAAGAACCAGCTAACAAGCTACAAAGTGCATCGGGTAGAAACCAAGTAATAGGATGAGTAGATCGGGTAGCATCTCGTTCTTAGTTTTGCATGAGCACATCAATAAGGGAAAAAAGGGAAATAATACACACACAACCAATCCAACTAACCTTCCACTAGATTTTCATCAAGGAAGATTGGAAGGATTTATTCTTCTCAGATCTGGCATAGAAGTGCTATGCCCAGTTCATCACGGAGAATTTTATAAAACCATAAATAGTATATCTGTTCTTATCAAAAAGTTGTGCCTCAGCCTTTGCATCACAGAGCGGGGTCAATGAATCAAGCAATAGCATCTCGTTCTTATAAATTTTTACACAGCACAGACTTTCCTTAACAAATCTACAATCTCCAGGAATTACTTGGGGTCCAGAGGATAAGTTCCAGGCCAACCAAGTAGAACCCCAAGTAGCAGCAGTAGTAAACCCATCAGGGAATAACCACATAGTTAACTTTGCTCCACACATAATGAATCCAGACAATTAATGGATCATCTCAAATCTCCAGTAAAATTATCACAAATATGCATACAAGCTCAACCACAATTCATCAAGTAAATAATCCACCTTCATGTATCGAGTACTTATGTCTGAACTCAACAGAGTCTACACAAAAATATAACTGAATTCATCCAATTAACCACCGTCATGTGGACAGTATAATCCAACAAATAGCCACACACACTTGCAATTCATACCAAATGAATTCCAAATCATTTTCCTAGTTAATCTAGCTAGGAATCATTGCTTGCATCAATTCACTTGTCTTGTTAAACAGCTACAAGCAAATATCATACCAGCAGCATAATCCTTTAATCATAGATAGTATTGTCTATAGAAATCACAGATCATCAGTGACATAATTATACAGGTTGGGATGATTCATTTATCCAAGTTGAGGCCTTGGATCAAGCACAAGACACTAGATAATTTAACAGCAATATCATTTGGTAATCACCATTAACATGCAGCAATCGGGTTAGGCACACCCAAATGTTTGGCCAACAAATCCATAGCCATATAGAATACTGAGAGACGGAGAGAGAGGGAAAGAGGGTATGAGTAGCTCACAGTGGGATAGAGGAGTAGACGTAGCGGTTGACGCCGGGGTTGCGTCGGCGACGCCGTCCTGCCGGCGTCGAGGTCGAGGATGCAGTAAGGGGAGCGACAGCACCACCAGTACACCGACGTCGAGGTTGCGTCTATGGCGCCGTCCATCGAGGTCGAGGTCGAGTCATCCACCGGCAGCCACCACCAGTTCATCGCATGACAACAGCCGCATCACATCACCACCCCACCATCGTCACACGGAGGAGATTGACGCGGGAAACAGGAGGAGGTCGGTGGCGTCGGAGCGGTCGAGCGAGGGCTCGAGGCCAGCGACGGAGAAGCAGCAAGGAGGCGATGGGGTTGGGGAAGAAGGACCACAAGATGGCGCTAGGGCAGCAACAGCTCACCGGAGTCTGAAGGGGCCGGTGGCGGCCAGACTAGCCGCCGATGTCCGGCTAGGGTTTCGGGGTCGAGGCGACCGCTAGAGACAAGCAGCGGCCAAATCAATCTAGGGAAGGTGGTAGAGTTCATCGAGGAGAGCAAAAGCCCCATTACGCCGGTGCCGGGGTTGGTCCGGAGCGGCCGGGGCGAGCGGGCGCCGCCGCGAGGGCGTGGTGGTCACGAGAGAGGAGAGACGAGAGCGGTGACCGTGTGCGTGTGTGAGAGAGGGGTGAGCGAGAGAGTGGGGGTCGGGTTGGGTTAGACCCAACCGACTCGGGCCTTTGGGCCGGGCCATTGGGCCAACCCAATAAACCATTTGGGCTGTTTCATTTTATTTGAATTTTAGAAAAGAAAAAAAAACTTTTTTTAAAACATTTAAGAAGATCAAAAGAAAAACTATAAATAGAATTGAGTATCAAAATAAAATGACCTCTATAAATAAAATAGAAAACAAATACTTAAGGTTTAAAAGAACAACAATATGAATTTCCTCTAAAATTTTAGAAGACCAAATTTTAAATCTTAAACTATTAAAACCTAAAAACTAAGGACATAATTCCTTGTTTCAATTCTTCACATAAATAAAATATTAAATATTACTTCACATTAATATGCCAAGTTTCTTAATGGTTATGTTTAATCACATGAGAATCCTAATTGGCCATTACTTCAATTAAAACCCTAAACCCTAATAGTATTTACCATGTTTAAATCTTTTGAAAATAATAGAGTGTTAAATCCATTATTACTTCTCTCTTCAATTTAGTAATCATTATGTTAATAATGAAATCAAACTTTAGAAACCTTAATTCTAATATAAACAAGAATCTTGGTCCCATTAATTTTATGTGATCATTCCACTTTAGAAGCAACTCTAAAACCCTAATTTTGTGTCACATGTGATCATGTGAGATTTACTTGACATATAGAATCCTAATAAGCAACAATTGAATGCATACTTATGATCCACTAGCATAAAACCAAGTCCCATGAGATTATCATTGCATGTCCCTATTCTTAATTAAAACCTACATGATTCCCTAGTATCACTTAGGAGCAAATCCTAACTTGTTAATTGAATTAGTACTATTGATCCCTACTACTATATACCATACCATTAGGATCAACCTCAACCATCATAATTTAGTAGCACCATAATAATAAACCTAATACCAACCTTGTGAAGCAAATCACATAACATGCTCCTATCCAACTAAACCTTACTTAGGAAATGATAAACCACTTAGTTTAGAAACTATTAGAGATTATTTGGTAAAGCAAATATGAAGTCATAGTAAACCCTAACTTATAGAACCATCTTGATAACCATCCTTTGATATGATGCTTAGAAGAAACCATAGCAATAAACCTACCAATACTTGCTATATAGAAACCCATTCCAAGTTAAGAACCAACTAGTTCTTATTAGTGAAATTAAATGAACCAATAGTAAACCCTAGAGTTACATAGCTCCTATGTATAGTAGTTCATATCCTTATTTAACCTGTTCTTCAAAAGTTATTCTTTTGAAGTACAAATGTCAATCAAACCTTAGAAGCCCTATCCTTCTTTGAAATACTAAATATTTCTTAAACAACATGTTCTTCAAAAGTTATTCTTTTGAAGTATAGTAGAAGTAATCATCAACCATGTTCTGTAGAACTTAAAATTGACAACTGTTCTTTACATATTAGTCCATCATTATTCTTTATGTGTATAATTGTAATAATGTCTTATATCACTTGTTTAAGATGTTAATTTAACCAAACCCTAATAAGAATCTTGTTTGAGAACCATCCTAAAAGTGCAACCAACCCTAAAGAAATCGTTACAACTCATACATCCTAAATCATCGAGGTTAAGTTACGCTCGGGACGATTGCATCTCATATTATGCATTATAGCATCTTTGCCAGTTCTTTAAACATTGTCCTTACCGGACGATGATGGTATTTCAGCATTTGGAGTTATCACGTATCGAAGCTTTTGCCTGCATAATCTTGCAGTCAAGAAAGGCAAGTTCATCGCTTGCTCATGTCATTTGATTATTTTTATCAAACTATATGCAAAGTACTATACTTATCACTCATGCATTGAAAAGCAAAGTATTATTTTACAATTATGAATATGACTATGTGGTGGGCAATGGAACCATGGTATGTGTTGATTGGTGGAGGTTCCATTGCACGGGTACTATTCATCTAGGACTAAGTACCAATGCCGTCCAGTTGATTCTAGCGCCGTACATATCGCGTTAACCATAAGATCTATAATGGCTCTGGGAAGTCAGCTGTATCTTTTCCCTCTCGCATGCCAACGGACTGGTGATAAGGGTTGCCCGGATCGGTCTATCTTTGGTAAAGGTGGGGACATGTGGTCCGGCACGGTCTACCATTAGATACAGGAGAGGGTAGACTTATTATTGGTCTATGAAGGATTGTAAGGGTTGTCCGGATCGGTCTATCTATGATGTATAGGACAGGGCATATTAATTGTTCGGAACGGTCTACCTTATTGGTAAAGGTGAGAACAAAGGCCTGGGTCGGTCTACCCATAGATATAGGAGAGGACAGACTTACAAAAGGGTGGGTCTGCGAGGTCGCGGAGAAAGCGGTGTGGGCTTGGATCTTACACCTGGCCTCACACCAAAGGAAGTGTGGACGGAATCTCGAGCCCGGTTGGCAACAAGGATAAGGTCTCTTATGGGAAAAGTAACGCACCTCTGCAGAGGATACTGAATTGTGACCGTCACTCCCCGTTCCGGGAAGGAACTGCGAACGCGGCAGAAAGGAACTCCATGAAGTTCTAGTCAACCTCGTGAAGACCGACGGGCATAGTTTTCGAATAAAATAAACCTTTTGAAGAAATGTTTACAAAAACTTGCATTGGCCTATGACTTTCCGGTCTATGGCTGTAGCTAGTGCATGATACACATATTTCCTAATATGAACTTGCTGAGTACGCTCGTACTCATTCTATCTCGTTTGAACCCCCTTCTTAGAGCAATGCACCGAAGGAGAAACTACCGTGGAACTCGAAGACAAAGGAGTCAACTGCAACGAGATGAAAAATCCAATCAAAGAAGTCAATGGAGTCAACTTCTGTATCAGCTATAATGGAAACCTAGACTAGTAATAGAAGGGAACCTTTCCCTAATCCTAGCACCTAAGTAGCTAGATTTCTATAGCAAGCCAAGTAGCTCTTGAACTTGAGTTAGCAATAAGATAGACTCT
>NC_061514.1:354551358-354566826 GCF_022539505.1 Lolium rigidum
ACTCAAAACTAAGATAAGGAGAGGTTGATACAGTAGTAAACAACTTCCAAGACACAAATATAAAACAAAAATAATGTAGCAAAATAACACATGGGTTATCTCCCAAGAAGTTCTTTCTTTATAGCCATTAAGATGGGCTCAGCAGTTTTAATGATGCACTCGCAAGAGATAGTATGTGAAGTAAAAGAGAGCATCAAGAGGCAAATTCAAAACATATTTAAGTCTAACATGCTTCCTATGCATAGGAATCTTGTAAATAAACAAGTTCATGAAGAGCAAAGTGACAAGCATAGGAAGATAAAACAAGTGTAGCTTCAAAAATTTCAGCACATAGAGAGGCATTTTAGTAACATGAAAATTTCTACAACCATATTTTCCTCTCTCATAATAACTTTCAGTAGCATCATGAGCAAACTCAACAATATAACTATCACACAAAGCATTCTTATCATGAGTCTCATGCATAAAATTATTACTTTCCACATAGGCATAGTCAATTTTATTAGTAATAGTGGGAGCAAATTCAACAAAGTGGCTATCATCATATATAGGAGGCATATTGTAATCATAAAAGAAAATTTTCTCCTCAATGCTTGGGGGACTAAAAGGATCATGCTCATCAGAGCCAGCTTCCCCAAGCTTAGAATTTTCCATAGCATTAGCAACAATGGTGTTCAAAGCATCCATAGTAATAACTTTCCCATTAGCATGCATATAAAGTTCCATGGGTTTTTTAATTCTCTCTTCAAACACATCATGTCCTAATTCAAGATAAAGTTCATAAAGATCTCTCATATTTTTGTTGTTTTCCATTATGCTTAACTAGTGAAATAAAAACATGCATGATATTAAGTAAAGTAAAACAAGTAACTAATTTTTTTTGTGTTTTTGATATAGAGTGCAAGACAAGTAAATAAAGTAAAACTAGCAACTAATTTTTTTGTGTTTTGATATAATGCAGCAAACAAAGTAGTAAATAAAATAAAGCAAGACAAAAACAAAGTAAAGAGATTGGGAAGTGGAGACTCCCCTTGCAGCGTGTCTTGATCTCCCCGGCAACGGCGCCAGAAATTTTCTTGATGCGTGTAGTTGACACGTCCGTTGGGAACCCCAAGAGGAAGGTGTGATGCGCACAACGGCAAGTTTCCCTCAGTAAGAAACCAAGGTTTAATCGAACCAGTATGAGTCAAGAAGCACGTTGAAGGTTGATGGCGGCGGGATGTAGTGCGGCGCAACACCGGAGATTCCGGCGCCAACGTGGAACTCGCACAACACAACCAAAGTACTTTGCCCCAACGAAACGAGTGAGGTTGTCAATCTCACCGGCTTGCTGTAACAAAGGATTAACCGTATTGTGTGGAAGATGATTGTTTGCAGAGAAAACGAGTAAAACAAGTATTGCGGCAGATTTGTATTTCGAGTATTAAAGAATGGACCGGGGTCCACAGTTCACTAGAGGTGTCTCTCCCATAAGATAAAAGCATGTTGGGTGAACAAATTACAGTCGGGCAATTGACAAATAGAGAGGGCATAACAATGCACATACATGTCATGATAAGTATAGTGAGATTTAATTGGGCATTACGACAAAGTACATAGACCGCCATCCAACCGCATCTATGCCTAAAAGTCCACCTTCAGGTTATCGTCCGAACCCCTTCCAGGTATTAAGTTGCAAAGCAACGAGACAATTGCATTAAGTATGGTGCGTAATGTAATCAATAACTACATCCTCGGACATAGCATCAATGTTTTATCCCTAGTGGCAACAGCACAACACAACCTTAGGGGTTTCTGTCACTCCCCAAGGTGTCAATGCAGGCATGAACCCACTATCGAGCATAAATACTCCCTCTTGGAGTTACTAGCATCAACTTGGCCAGAGCCTCTACTAATAACGGAGAGCATGCAAGATCATAAACAACACATATGAAATAACTTGATAATTAACATAACATGGTATTCTCTATCCATCGGATCCCGACAAACACAACATAGAGTATTACGGATAGATGATCTTGATCATGTTAGGCAGCTCACAAGATCCAACAATGAAGCACAATGAGGAGAAGACAACCATCTAGCTACTGCTATGGACCCATAGTCCAGGGGTGAACTACTCACTCATCACTTCGGAGGCGACCATGGCGGTGTAGAGTCCTCCGGGAGATGAATCCCCTCTCCGGCAGGGTGCCGGAGGAGATCTCCAGAATCCCCCGAGATGGGATCGACGGCGGCGTCTCAGTAAGGTTTTCCGTATCGTGGTTTTTTTTTTCAGGGGTTTCGCGACGGAGGCTTTAAGTAGGCGGAAGGGCAGAGTCGGGGGCCTGACGAGGGGCCCACACCATAGGGCGGTGCGGGCCCCCCCTTAGCCGCGCCGCCATGTGGTGTCGCCACCTCGTGGCCCCACTTCGTATGCTCTTCGGTCTTCTGGAAGGTTCGTGGCAAAATAGGCCCCTGGGTCTTCGTTTCGTCCAATTCCGAGAATATTTCGTTACTAGGATTTCGAAACCAAAAACAGCAGAAAACAAGAACTGGCACTTCGGCATCTTGTTAATAGGTTAGTTCCAGAAAATGCACGAATATGACATAAAGTGTGCATAAAACATGTAGGTATCATCAATAATATGGCATAGAACATAAGAAATTATCGATACGTCGGAGACGTATCAATATCATCCTCCTCTCTTGACCCTTGAAAACTTCCTTCACACCAAACTTCTCATAAACTTCATTAGAGGGGTTAGTACTCAAAAAACTTTAATCCACCTTGGCCCTGTAGTGACACATTGCAAGAACTCAATAAAACATTAGCTACAGCTCTCCACGTCTAGAAAGCCTCACTTAAAGTCCACAAGAGACAACGCAAAAACAGAGACAGAATCTGTCAAAACGAACAGCCGATAAACACGAATTTTTAAGAGGTACTTCCGTTGCTCAAATTAGAAAACTCAAAACTAATGAAAGTTGCGTACATATCTGAGGATCACTCACGTAAATTGGCAGATTTTTATGAGTTACCTACAGAGAATCATACCCAGATTCGTGACAGCAAGAAATCTGTTTCTGCGAGTAAATCCAAATCTAGCATCAATCTTCTATTAGAGACTTCACTTGGCACAACATTGCAATAAAATAAAGATAAAGAGAGGTTGCTACAGTAGTAACAACTTCCAAAACACAACAAAATAGTAGCAAAATAAACACATGGGTTATCTCCCAAGAAGTGCTTTCTTTATAGCCATTAAGATGGGCTCAGCAATTTTAATGATGCACTCGCAAGAAATAAGAGTTGAAGCAAAAGAGAGCATCAAGAAGCAAATTCAAAACACATTTAAGTCTAACGCACTTCCTATGCATAGGAATCTTGTACACAAATAAATTCATGAAGAACAAAGTGACAAGCATAAGAAGATAAAACAAGAGTAACTTCAAAATTTTAAGCATATAGAGAGGTGTTTTAGTACCATGCAAATTTCTACAACCATATTTTCCTCTCTCATAATAATTTTCAGTAGCTTCATGAACAAACTCAACAACATAACTATCACATAAAGCATGTCTTTCATGATCCATAAACACATAATTTTTATCAAGCTCAAAAATAACAGGATTAAAACTTTCAAACCCACTTTTATCAATAATGTAACAAGATGATTGATCAATCTCAAAAGATATGGGACTCATAGATAAAGTCAAGATCTCTCCAATCCCATTTTCATTAGCAGTACAATTAATATTATCAAGTAACATAGGACCATCATCTAGAGATTTATCATAAACATTTGCCAAGCAAAACTCTTTAGTACCATGCATATCGACATCAGGCACAAACAAAGCATTATCATAATATTTATCAAAATAGCATGGATTATCATAGATAACAGGAGCATAATTATTCTCACAAGTTTTACTCATAGGGAATATTTCAAGAGAATCCACAGGAACATAACATTCATCCTCCTTTGGTAAGCATGGAGGACAATCAAATAGTGTAAGAGATAAAGAGTTACTCTCATTAGAAGGTTGGCATGGGTAGCTAATCCATTCTTCCTCCTTTTGTTCATCACTCTCCTCTTCTTTTTCATCCAATGAGCTTTCAGGTTCATAAATTTCCTCCTCTTTTCCATCCAATGAGATTTCAGGTTCATCAATTTCTTCTTCCACTAGTTCCTGCAAATTGTGAGTGCATTCTTGTGCATTAACGAGTCTCTCTTTATAATCAATGATATAAGGATTATCACTGTAGCTTTCTATGCAAAAATTAAGGATAGAAGAGACATAATCTTTAAGGTCCTTACAAACAACACAAGTTTCATAATTTTTAGCAATGAAGGATTCGATCTCAGAAGCTCCCATAAACAAAACAAATTGTTCTACTTCTATGAACCCAAAATGAATATAGCTATTCCAATTATAGTTCTTTATTAAAACTTCCTCACTAAAGCCACATTGAAATTTAAGATGTTTAGTATCCTGTTTACAACAGTTTATATCATGGCGTTTAAGCAAGATTTTAGCAATTGTATTCAGTTTTTCTATCACATCACTCATAACTTTTCCCGTTCTTGATTCTCTATAGTTATTATATAATTCAATAAGCTCCAAATAGGTTGTAGGTTCTCCCATAACAACAGTTTTTAATTTTTCGGTTTTTCAAATTTTTATGGATTTTTGGGTATATAGGGAAAATAAAACAAGACAAAAACAAACTAGACAAAAGTAAACTAAGCAAAATAATACTAGACAGAAATAAACTAAGCACAAATAAACTAGACAAAAGTAAACTAAGCAAAACAAAATAAAATAAAATAAAAACGAGAGATAGAGGTAGAGTGTACTCCCCAGGTGAACTTATGAGTAGAGCTATGCCTCCCCGGCAACGGCGCCAGAAAATAGTCCTGATAACCCACAAGTATAGGGGATCGCAACAGTCTTCGAGGGAAGTAAAACCCAAATTTATTGATTCGACACAAGGGGAGGTAAAGAATACTTATAAGCCTTAACAACTGAGTTGTCAATTCAGCTGCACCTGGAAAAGCACTAGCAACAGGGGTGATCTGAAAGTAGTAGTGATATGAGAGCAATAGTAACAGTAACACAGGAGCAGTAATAGTAACACATAGGCAATGGCACCAGAAAATAGTTGATACTACTTCCAATGACATGTAGAACGAGTATATGATGATGAAAGATGGACCGGGGTTCCCAGCTATCTACACTAGTGGTAACTCTCCAATAACAAGTGTTGGGTGAACAAATTACAGTTGGGCAATTGATAGGATTTAAATAGCATTAAGACAGAACATCAAGATCATTAATCATGTAGGCATGTTTTCCATATATAGTCATACGTGCTCGCAATGAGAAACTTGTACAACATCTTTTATCCTACCAGCCGGTGGCAGCCGGGCCTCTAGGGAATCTACTGGAAATTAAGGCACTCCTTTTAATAGAGCACCGGAGCAAAGCATTAACACTCCGTGAAAACATGTGATCCTCATATCTAAGCCTTCCCCTCCAGCTTGTCCCAATTCTCGTCACTTTGGGGGGCCTTTGGTTCCGGACATAGCATGTGCATACAACTTGTAGATACAATCTAAGCAATAAGTATAGAGCTTAAATCTAAGATCATGCCACTCGGGCCCTAGTGACAAGCATTAAGCATAACAAGATTGCAGCAAAAATAACTTCATAAACTTTGTAGATAGACAATCATAATGTAACAATCCATCGGATCCCAACAAACACAACACCGATTACATCAGATGAATCTCAATCATGTAAGGCAGCTCATGAGATCATTGTATTGAAGTACATAGGGGAGAGAATACCAACTAGCTACAGCTAGAACCCGTAGTCCATGGGGGAACTACTCACGGAGCATGATGGAGGCGGTGGCGTTGATGGAGATGGCTTCCGGGGCACTTCCCCGTCCCGGCGAGGTGCCGGAACGAGACTTCTGTCCCCGAATTGGAGTTTCGCGATGGTGGCGGCGCCCCTGGAGTCTTTCTGGAGTTTCGTCAATTGGTGTCGCGTTTTTAGGTCGGGACGGCTTAAATAGGCGAAGAGGCGGAGTCGGAGGGGCCACGGGGGCTCCTCACACTAGGCCGGCGCGGCCAGGGTGGAGCCCGCGCGGCCCACACGTGTGGGGCCCCCAGGGCACCCCTCTGGTCCCCCTTTGACTTTCTGGAAGGTTCCGGGAAAAATAAGATGTTGGGTCTTCGCTTCGTCGAATTCCGAGAATATTGCCCGAACAGCCTTTCTGGAACCAAAAACAACAGAAAACAGCAACTGGCCCTTCGGCATCTCGTTAATAGGTTAGTTCCGGAAAACGCATGAAAACATTATAAAGTGCAAGCAAAACATGTAAGTATTGTCATAAAACAAGCATGGAACATCAGAAATTATAGGTAAGTTGGAGACGTATCAAGCATCAACATCATAATTTGTTCTAATAATAGAATCAAAAGGTAACTTCATTCTCTTTCTAGGGAAGTGTTCCATACCTTTCTTGAGAGGAAATTGATACTTAATATTCCCTTCCTTCATATCAATAATAGCACCAACAGTTCGAAGAAAAGGTCATCCCAAAATAATGGGACAAGATGCATTGCATTCAATATCCAAGACAACAAAATCAACGGGAATAAGGTTATTGTTAACCGTAATGCGAACATTATCAATCCTCTCCAAAGGTTTCTTTGTAGAATTATCAGCAAGATTAACATCCAAATAACAATTTTTCAATGGTGGCAAGTCAAGCATATCATAGATTTTCTTAGGCATAACAGAAATACTTGCACCAAGATCACATAAAGCATTACAATCAAAATCATTGACCTTCATCTTAATGATGGGCTCCCAACCATCTTCTAACTTCCTAGGAATAGAAGTTTCAAGTTTTAGTTTATCTTCTCTAGCTTTTATGAGAGCATTTGTAATATGTTTTGTAAAGGCCAAATTTATAGCACTAGCATTGGGACTTCTAGCAAGTTTTTGTAAGAACTTTATAACTTCAGAGATATGACAATCATCAAAATCTAAACCATTATGATCTACAGCAATGGGATCATTGTCCACGATATTTTGAAAAATTTCAGCAGTTTTATCACAAACAGTTTCAGCAGTTTTAGCGAGTTTCAGTGCGTTTTGCACGCTTTGCACTAGGAGTAGAAACATTGCCAACACCAATTATTTTACCCTTGATAGTAGTAGGTTTAGCAACATGTGAAGCATCAACATTACTAGTGGTGGTAATTGTCCAAACTTTAGCTACATTATTAGCAAGTTTTTCTTTTTCTTCTCTTTCCCACCTAGCATGCAATTCAGCCATCAATCTAATATTTTCATTAATTCGAACTTGGATAGCGTTTGTTGTAGTAACAATTTTGTTATCATTATCCTCAGGTTTAGCAGCCATTTTATTAATTAAAGAAGATTGTGACTCAGACATGTATGAGATTTGGTTTTCAGCATTTGAAAGCTTAGTTTGCAAACCAGAAATCTCCATATTCAAATTTTCAAGTTGACTCCCTATATTTTTCAACAAGGCAGATTGTTCATTCATAGTTTTAGTAAACAATTGATTTTGCTCATATTGTGATTGCATAAAGCTCTTAGTAACTCTTTCAATTTCTAGCATCTTTTCCTCATTAGGCAAAACAGATCTACCATAAGAATTACCATAAGGATTACCACTAGCAGGATATGGCCTATAGTTGTTACCAGAATTATTCCTATAAGCATTGTTGTTGAAATTATTACTTTTAATGAAGTTCACATCAACATGTTCTTCTTGGGCAACCAATGAAGCTAAAGGAACATTATTTGGATCAACATTAGATCTACCATTCACAAGCATAGACATAATAGCATCAATCTTATCACTCAAGGAGGAGGTTTCTTCAACAGAATTTACCTTCTTACCTTGTGGAGTCCTTTCCGTGTGCCATTCAGAGTAATTTATCATCATATCATCAAGAAGCTTTGTTGCCGCCCCCAAAGTAATGAACATAAAAGTACCTCCAGCAGCTGAATCCAATAGGTTCCGCGAAGAAAAATTTAATCCTGCATAGAAGGTTTGGATGATCATCCAAGTAGTTAGTCCATGGGTAGGGCAATTCTTTACCAAAGATTTCATTCTTTCCCATGCTTGGGCAACATGTTCATTATCCAATTGCTTAAAATTCATTTGCTACTTCTCAAAGATATAATTTTAGCAGGAGGATAATATCTACCAATGAAAGCATCTTTACATTTAGTCCATGAATCAATACTATTCTTAGGCAAAGATAGCAACCAATCTTTAGCTCTTCCTCTTAAGGAGAAAGGAAACAATTTCAGTTTTATAATGTCACCATCTATATCCTTATACTTTTGCATTTCACAAAGTTCAACAAAATTATTAAGATGGGCAACAGCATCATCAGAACTAACACCAAAAAATTGCTCTCTCATAGCAAGATTTAGTAAAGCAGGTTTAATTTCATAGAATTCTGCTGTAGTAGCAGGTGGAGCAATAGGTGTGCATAGGAAATCATTATTATTTGTGCTAGTGAAGTCACACAACTTAGTGTTTTCAGGAGTATTCATTTTAACAGTAATAAATAAAGCAAACTAAATAAAGCAAATGCAAGTAACTAATTTTTTTGTGTTTTTAATATTGAGAACGCAAACAAGACAAATGAAGTAAAGTAAAGCAACTAATTTTTGTGTGCTTTTGATATAAAGAAAGCAAACAAAACAGAAAATAAAGTAAAGTAAAGCAAGACAATAACAAAGTAAAGAGATTGGATGTGAGAGACTCCCCTTGCAGCGTGTCTTGATCTCCCCGGCAACGGCGCCAGAAAACAATCTTGATGGCGCGTGATGCACACGTCCGTTGGGAACCCCAAGAGGAAGGTGTGATGCGCACAGCAGTAAGTTTTCCCTCAGAAAGAAACCAAGGTTTATCGAACCAGTAGGAGTCAAGGGCCACGTGAAGGTCGTGGGTGACGGAGTGTAGTGTGGCGCAACACCAGGGATTCCGGCGCCAACGTGGAACCTGCACAACACAATCAAAATACTTTGCCCCAACGTAACAGTGAGGTTGTCAATCTCACCGGCTTGCTGTAAACAAAGGATTAAATGTATAGTGTGGAAGATGATGTTTGTTTGCGAAGAACAGGTAGAGAACAATGATTGCGGTAGATTGTATTCGGATGTAAAACAATGGACCAGGGTCCACAGTTCACTAGTGGTGTCTCTCCCATAAGATAAATAGCATGTTGGGTGAACAAATTACGGTTGGGCAATTGACAAATAGAGATGCATACATATCATGATGATTACTATGAGATTTAATCGGGGCATTACGACAAAGTACATAGACCGCTATCCGAGCATGCATCTATGCCTAAAAAGTCCACCTTGGGGTTAGCATCCGCACCCTTCCGGTATTAAGTTGCAAACAATAGACAATTGCATTAAGTATGGTGCGTAATGTAATCAACACAAATATCCTTAGACAAAGCATTGATGTTTTATCCCTAGTGGCAACAGCACATCCACAACTTTAGAACTTTTTGTCACTGTCCCAGATTCAATGGAGGCATGAACCCACTATCGAGCATAAATACCCCCTCTTGGAATCACAAGTATCAACTTGGCCAGAGCCTCTACTAGCAACGGAGAGCATGCAAGAACATAAACAACATATGTAGGATAGATTGATAATCAACTTGACATAGTATTCAATATTCATCGGATCCCAACAAACACAACATGAAGCATTACAAATAGATGATCTTGATCATGATAGGCAGCTCACAAGATCTAAACATGATAGCACAATGTGGAGAAGACAACCATCTAGCTACTGCTATGGACCCATAGTCCAAGGATGAACTACTCACGCTCAATCCGGAGGCGGGCATGGTGATGTAGAGCCCTCCGGTGATGATTCCCCTCTCCGGCAAGGTGCCGAAGGCGATCTCCTGAATCCCCCGAGATGGGATTGGCGGCGGCGGCGTCTCTGGAAGTATTTCCGTATCGTGGCTCTCGGTAATAGGGTTTTCGCAACGGAGGGATTTTATAGGCGAAAGGGCAGAGTCGGGGGGGCGCTCGAGGGGCCCACACCATAGGCCGGCGCGGGCCCCTCCCAGGCCGCGCCGCCCTATGGTCTGGCCACCTCGTGGCCCCATTTCGTATGCTCTTCGGTCTTCTGGAAGCTCCGTGGAAAAATAAGACCCTGGGCGTTGATTTCATCCAATTCCGAGAATATTTCCTTTGTATGATTTCTGAAACCAAAAACAGCAGAAAACAGCAACTGGCTCTTCGGCATCTCGTTAATAGGTTAGTGCCCGAAAATGCATATAAATGATGTAAAGTGTATATAAACATGTGAGTATTGTCATAAAAGTAGCATGGAACATAAGAAATTATAGATACGTTTGAGACGTATCAGCATGCCACCGTCCAAACTTTTGACTAATGCTTTCTATGAGAGAGAAATTGAAATGAAATGTAAGTTATGCATTGATGTCTACTCACGCTTCTTTTCATGTAGACAGTGTTGGGCCTCCAAGAGCATAGATTTGTAGAACAGCAGCAAGTTTTCCCTTAAGTGGATCACCCAAGGTTTATCGAACTCAGGGAGGAAGAGGTCAAAGATATCCCTCTCAAGCAACCACCGCAATCACGATACAAGAAGTCTCTTGTGTCCCCAACACACCTAATACACTTGTCAGATGTATAGGTGCACTAGTTCGGCGAAGAGATAGTGAAATACAAGTAGTATGGATGTATATGAGTGGTAATAGCAATCTGAAATAAAGATGGCAGCGAGTAAACATGCAACAGAACAGTAAATAACCGGAGTTTCAGTGCTTGGAAACAAGGCCTAGGGATCATACTTTCACTAGTGGACACTCTCAACATTGATCACATAACTGAATAAACAAATACTACTTTCTCTACACTCTCTTGTTGGATGACAAACACCATTCATTGTGTAGGGCTACAAGAGCACCTCAATGCCGGAGTTAACAAGCTCCACAACATTCGATGTTCATATTCAAATAACCTTAGAGTGCATAATAGATCATTGCAATTATACCGAGAACTAACATAGCGCACACACTGTCACCATTACACTATGAAAGGAGGAATAGATCACATCAATACTATCATAGTAATAGTTAACTCCATAATCTACAAGAGATTACAATCATAACCTACGCCAAGAACTACATGATGCACACACTATCACAATTACATCATGAAGGAGGAATAGACTACTTTAATAACATCACTAGAGTAGCACATAGATGATATTCAACTAGATCACAAAGCTCATGATCACATAAAGATCACATGGGAGAGAGAGATGAACCACATAGCTACCGGTACAACCCTTAGCCTCGAGGGAGAACTACTCCCTCCTCATCATGGGAGACGACGGCGTTGATGAAGATGGCGGTGATGTCGATGGAGATGCCTTCCGGGGGCACTTCCCCGTCCGGCGGCGTGCGCGGAACGGAGACTTCGTCCCCCGAATCTTGGCTTCGCGATGGCGGCGGCTCTGGAACTTTTCTCGTATCGTGGCTTATTCTTTTAGGGTTTTCGCGACGGAGTCCTTAAGTAGGCGGAAGGGCAACCTCGGAGGGGCCGTGGTGGGACCACACACTAGGGGGGCGCGCCCCACCCCTTGGCCGCGCCGCCCTGGCGTGTGGGGCCCCCCTGGCTCCCCTCTGGTCTCTCTCCGGTGTTCTGGAAGCTTCGTGGAATTATAAGATCTGGGCGTTGATTTCGTCCAATTCCGAGAATATTTCCTTACTAGGATTTCTGAAACCAAAAACAGCAGAAAACAGGAACTGGCACTTCGGCATCTCATTAATAGGTTAGTTCCGGAAAATGCATAAAAACGATATAAAGTATGAACAAAACATGTAGGTATTGTCATAAAACAAGCATGGAACATAAGAAATTATCGATACGTTGGAGACGTATCAGCATCCCCAAGCTTAGTTCCTACTTGCCCTCGAGTAGGTAAACGATAACAATGATAATTTCTTAAGTGACATGCTACCAACATGATCTTGATCAATACTATTGTAAAGCATATGAGATGAATGAAGTGATTCAAAGCAATGGTAAAGACAATGAGTAAACAACTGAACCATATAACAAAGACTTTTCATGAATAGTACTTTCAAGACAAGCATCAATAAGTCTTGCATAAGAGTTAACTCATAAAGCAATAGATTCAAAGTAGAAAGCTTTGAAACAACACAAAGGAAGATATAGGTTTCAGCGGTTGCTTTCAACTTCAACATGTTTATCTCATGGATAATTTTCAACACAAAGTAATATAACAACTGCAATAGGTAAACATGTAAGAATCAATGCACACAGTTTACACAAGTGTTTGCTTCTGAGATAGAAAGAATAGGTAAACTGACTCAACAATAAAGTAAAAGAATGGCCCTTCACAGAGGGAAGCATGGATTACTATTTTTGTGCTAGAGCTTTTCATTTTGAAAACATAGAAACAATTTTGTCAACGGTAGTAATAAATCATATGTGTTATGTATAAGACATCCTATAAGTTGCAAGCCTCATGCATAGTATACCAATAGTGCTCGCACCTTGTCCTAGCTAATTAGCTTGGATTAACACGGATTATCATTGCATAGCATATGTTTCAACCAAGTGTCACAAAGGGGTACCTCTATGCCGCCTGTACAGAGGTCTAAGGAGAAAGTTCGCATTGGATTTCTCGCTTTTGATTATTCTCAACTTAGACATCCATACCGGGACAACATAGACAACGAGATAATGGACTCCTCTTTTAATGCTTAAGCATTCAACAACGATTAATATTCTCATAAGAGATTGAGGATTTGTGTCCAAAGCTGAAACTTCCACCATGATTCATGGCTTTAGTTAGCGGCCCAATGTTCTTCTCTAACAATATGCATACTCAAACCATTTGATCATGAAAATCGCCCTTACTTCGGACAAGACGAACATGCATAGCAACTCACATGATATTCAACAAAGGTAAAAGTTGATGGCGTCCCCAGAAACATGGTTACCGCTCAACAAGCAACTTATAAGAAATAAGATACATAGCAACATATTCAATACCACAATAGTTTTTAAGGCTATTTTCCCATGAGCTATGTATTGCAAAGATAGAGAATGAAATTTTAAAGGTAGCACTCAAGTAATTTACTTTGGAATGGCAGAGAAATACCATGTAGTAGGTCGGTATGGTGGACACAAATGGCATAGTTTTTGGCTCAAGGATTTGGATGCACGAGAAGAATTCCTCTCAATACAAGGCTAGGCTAGCAAGGTTGTTTGAAGAAAACTCAAGTATAAATGGTGCAGCAAGACTCACATATGAACATATTGTAAGCATTATAAGACTTTACATCGTCTTCCTTGTTGTTCAAACACCTTAACCAGAAAATATCTAGACTCTAGAGACCAATCATGCAAACCAAATTTTAACAAGCTCTATGTAGTTCTTCATTAATGGGTACAAAGTACATGATGCAAGAGCTTAAACATGATCTATATGAGCACAACAATTGCCAAGTATCAAATTATTCAAGACATTATACCAATTACCACATGAAGCATTTTCTGTTTCCAACCAAATAGCAATTAACGAAGCGGTTTTCAAATCCGCCATGAACATTAAAGATAGAACTAAGAACACCAGTGTTCATATGAAAAAGCGGAGCGTGTCTCTCTCCCACACAAGCATGAATTTATTCGAGAGAATGAAAATAACAAAACGAAAATAAAAGCACACGAGACGCTCCAAGTAAAGTACATAAGATGTGAGTCGAATAAAAATATAGTTTCACTAGAGGTGACCTGATAAGTTGTCGATGAAGAAGGGGATGCCTTGGGCATCCCCAAGCTTAGATGCTTGAGTCTTATTGAAATATGCAGGGATGAACCACGGGGGCATCCCCAAGCTTAGACTCTTCACTCTTCTTGATCATAGTATATCATCCTCCTCTCTTGACCCTTGAAAACTTCCTCCACACCAAACTCAAAACAAACTCATTAGAGGGTTAGTGCATACTTGAAAATTTCACATGTTCAGAGGTGACACAATCATTCTTAATACTTCTGGACATTGCACAAAGCTACTGGAAGTTAATGGAACAAAGAAATCCATCAAGCATAGCAAAACAGGCAATACGAAATAAAAGGCAGAATCTGTCAAAACAGAACAGTCCGTAAAGACGAATTTTTTAGAGGCACTGGACTTGCTCAGATGAAAATGCTCAAATTGAATGAAAGTTGCGTACATATTCGAGGATCACGCACGTAAATTGGCAGATTTTTCTGAGTTACCTACAAAGAACCACTGCCCAAATTCGTGACGGACGAAATCTGTTTACGCGCAATAATCCAAATCTAGTATGAACCTTGCTATCAAAGACTTTACTTGGCACAACAATGCAATAAAATAAAGATAAGGAGAGGTTGCTACAGTAGTAACAACTTCCAAGACACAACAAAACAGTAGCAAAATAAAGACATGGGTTATCTCCCAAGAAGTTCTTTCTTTATAGCCATTAAGATGGGCTCAGCAATTTTAATGATGCTCGTGCAAGAAATAAGAGTTGAAGCAAAAGAGAGCATCAAGAAGCAAATTCAAAACACATTTAACTCTAACCCACTTCCTATGAAAAGGAATCTTGTACACAAATAAATTCATGAAGAACAAAGTGACAAGCATAGGAGGATAAAACAAGAGTAACTTCAAAATTCTCAACACAAAGAGGGGAAACTTAACATTATTAAGATGCATATAACCATGTTTCCCTCTCTCATAATAACTTTCAGTGGCATCATGAATAAACTCAACAATATAAGTATCACATAAAGCATTCTTATTCACATGCATAAAAGTATCATTACTCTCCACATAAGCATAATCAATTTTATTAGTTGTAGTGGGAGCAAATTCAACAAAGTAGCTATCATTATTATTCTCATCAAGTATAGGAGGCATAGTATAATCATAATAAAATTTACTCTCCATAGTAGGCGGCACCAAAAGACCACTATCATTATAATCATCATAATTAGGAGGCAAAGTATCATCAAAGAAAATTTTCTCCTCAATGCTTGGGGGACTAAAAATGTCATGCTCATCAAAACCAGCTTCCCCAAGCTTAGAATTTTCCATATCATTAGCAACAATGGTGTTCAAAGCGTTCATACTAATATCATTGCTACTAGCATGCAAATAAGATTCCATATGTTTTTTAATTTTCGCAGCAAACAATTCTAACTCAGAAATAGCTTAAAAAGCTCACAGTTGTTTTCCATTATGCCTAACTAGTGTAAACAAGAAACAAAAAGATGCAATTGCAGGATCTAAAGGAAATAGCTTCGAGCACTTACAACGGCACCAGAAAATAACTTAGTTACCCGGGACCGGAGTATGAGTGC
>NC_061514.1:354566926-354604830 GCF_022539505.1 Lolium rigidum
CGATAAACTCTTGCGAGCAAGTCTGTTTCCAGTGCGAGCTGAATTGACAACTCCACCGTTAAGGCTTTCAAGTATTCTTTGTCTCCCCCTGTGTCGAATCAATAAATTGGGTTTTACTACCCGCGAAGACTGCTGCGATCCCCTATACTTGTGGGTTATCAGTCCCCGCCTCCACGCGTGGCTGGAACAACGCGGCCAGACATTCAGGAGTGATACGTTGCAAACGTATCTATATTTTTTTTGATGCTCCATGCTTGTTTTACACCAATTTCTATATGTTTTGCTTACACTTCTTTACACTTTTATACATTTTCCGGCACTAACCTATTGACAAGATGCCACAGTGACAATTCCATGTTTTTTGCTGTTTTGTATTTTAGAAAAGTTGTACATGAAATATTCTTGAAATTGGACGAAAAAAAGCCGAAGATCTTATTTTACCGTAACGAAGACGAAGTCCCGAGGAGAGGCGCCACAGGGCGGCCAGACCAGCCCTAGGCGCGGCCTAGGTCCTGGCCGCGCCAAGGGGTGATGTGGGCCCCCTAGGCGTCGACCGACCTCGCCCTTCTGCCTATTTTTTCACGATCTCGGGAAAAACGTAATACCCGAGCCTCCATCCACGAAAAGTTCCGTCGTGGCCGCCATCGTCGACCCTAGCTCGAGAGGGTTCTGAAGCTCTTACCGGCACCCTACCGGAGGGAGAGATCATCACCGGATCATGCCCACCTCCGAAGTGATGTGTGAGTAGTTCATCTCTGGACTACAGATCGATAGCAGTAGCTATATGGTTGTCTTCTCCAATTTGTACCTCATGTTTAGATCTTGTGAGCTGCCTATCATGATCAAGATCATCCTTATGTAATGCTACATGTTGTGTTTGCTGAGATCCGATGAATATTGAATACTATGTTGAGATCGATTATATACTTGTCATATGTTATTCATGATCTTGCATGCTCTCCGTTTCTAGTAGATGCTTTGGCCAAGTAAATGCTTGTAACTCCAAGAGGGAGTATCTATGCTCGATAGTGGGTTCATGCCTCTAGTTTTCTGGAAGAGTGACAATAAATTCTAAGATTATAGATGTGATGTTGCTACTAGGGAGAAAACAACAATGTTTTGTCTAAGGATAATTCTATTGTTTACTTTACACATATTGTTTAATGCGATAATCTATTGCTTGCAACTTAATACTGGAAAGGGTTCGGATGATAACCAGAAGGTGGATTATTAGTCATAGACGCATTTGGATTACGGTCTATGTATTATGTTGTAATCCCAAATGAATCTCATAGTAATCATCTTGTCATGTATGGTCTTTATTCTGTCAATTGCCCAGCTGTAATTTGTTCACCCAATATGTAGACCCCGATTCTTTCTTTTACACTGATACAATCATCATGTTCTGTTTACTTACTGCAAGCAATGTTCTCTTTAATTCCACTTCAAACAAACATCTCTTTCCACACTATACATTTAATCATTTGTGTTCATCAAAACCGGCGAGATTGACAACCTCACTGTAAGTTGGGAAAATTATTTTGGTTGTGTTGTGTGCAGGTTCCACGTTGTTGCTAACGTCGGTAGTGCGCCCTGCCACAAGTCAGCTAGCAACACCTTCAGAAGTCACGCCTTTCTCCTACTGGTCGATTAAATCTTGGTTTCTTACTGAGGGAAAACTTGCTACTGTGCTCATCATACCTTCCTCTTGGGGTTCCCCAACGGTGTGCAATCTGCGCTCATCAAGGAGCGCGCAATGTACCCCAGGTGGGCAAGAGTCTGGCCGAGTGACCCTCCTCGGTGCAGGCGATGTACTCCAGGAGAGGATCAGCCTGGCGACGCTGGTATCGCGGACCTAATCGAGAAAGGGGATCGGGAGCCTGATGGTGCTTATCGTAACGCCGACTTCACACTGTTGGGGAACCCCAAGAGGAAGGTATAATGAGCATAGTAGCAAGTTTTCCCTCAGTAAGAAACCAAGGTTTAATCGACCAGTAGGAGAAATGCCTGACTTCTGAAGGTGTTGCTAGCTGACTAGTGGCAGGACACACTACCGGCGTCAGCAACAACGTGGAACATGCACACAACACAACCAAAGTAGTT
Source organism: Lolium rigidum (assembly GCF_022539505.1). NCBI lineage: Eukaryota > Viridiplantae > Streptophyta > Magnoliopsida > Poales > Poaceae > Lolium > Lolium rigidum. Next base: position 354,569,030 of record NC_061514.1, read on the forward strand.
TGCCCCAACTTACAGTGAGGTTGTCAATCTCACTGGTTTGCTGAACACAAAGAATTAGACGTATCGAGTGGAAAGAGATGTTTGAAGAAAGTAAACAGAACATGATTGCCCTAGGCGAACATGAGAAGTGGAGATTACCTCGGTGGCATCGGTGCCTCGTGAGATTCGATTGATTGCCTAATTTTATGGCGCTACCGACGAAAGGGAAAGAAAAGCCGAGGCTAATGAGTACAAACACATAAAAGCAATCACACACGCGGGTCACACTGAGTAAAACTGAACGGTCCGGATGAATCAAATGTCCTTCACCAAACGCGTTGTACGACCTACGACCAACTCCGATATAATAGTATAGATAGATAGATTGGTGTGGGAGAGAATTGGAGAGGATCAGGTCGGGTGGCTAGATTGTTTCCATCAAAGACACGTGGATAATACTCCTACTCAGCAATACCCGCTGATCCCCTCGTGTCGTACAATGGCTTGGTTCACATACAGCTGGTCATGGGTAGGGATGTAAATGGTACGGATAATTTCCGCTCCGAATCCGCATTCATATCCGTTTTTGAGGATATGGTATGCATTTTTAGAAATCCGCCGGATATGGATACGGATGCGGATAGTGATCAAGCGGATATCCGACGGATACAGTAGAGGATATGGTATTGATACTATCCGACGGATACGGATTATCCGCTATTTTTTGCGGATTATCCGAGGTCCACAAAGAGGATAATCCAAAAAAACTAGCCCAACCCTAAATATTTAGATAATATATTTAGTTCATCGACCAAACTATGTATTCTATTAGCATGCAATTTGCTTTGTTGTACGAACAAGTGTGTACATTTAGCTATAATCTATAATTACAAACATATTTTACATTAAAAAACATACCTCTATTTTTTTTATATGTATATTTTCTTAATAATCCGCATCCGAGCCGAGTCCGGTCCGAATCCGCTCCATATCCGTAATCCGATATAATCCGCATCCGACCATTATCCGCTCCGATCCGAATCCGTTACAAAAATATGGTAAAGGATATGGTAAGAGCAATATCCGATCCGATCCGATCCATTTACATCCCTAGTCATGGGCAGCCTCTGAGCTGGGTCGGGCTTGCACTTCGGACCAGGCTTAGGCCTGATATTAGAGCCAAAACGTTGGGCCGGGCTGAGCTCGAGCTTTCAATTTTGCGCGTTTTAGCTTGGTCAGGCCAGGCTTCTCTAGCTGGGCCAGTCTTTTTTTTTTATCTCAAAAAAAAAAAAGCTGGGCCAGTCTTTTTCTCATTCGGGCCAGGTTCAGGCTGGAATTACACGCCCAACAGTCGAGCAAAACCAGGCTCAGATCTGACCGAAACCCGGTTTGGCCCGAACTTTGCCCAGGTGTTTCCACAGTTCTCCAATGTCCCTCGGCGGCAACGCCCATCGCAGCCTCTCCCCGGAACACGTGTCCAGACCTAATATTCCCACCCAACAGCGCTACCTATCTTCTGGTCCCCCTTCCCCCCCTCCCTCCGTCGTTCTACTCCACAGTAGTGGAGCGGCGACGAACTGGCAATCCACCCGGACATGGATTGATTTCATGTTATTGGTGATCTGGAACCCTAAATTTTTGTGTAGGTCTCAGACTATTGTTCATTCCCTAACTTTTTCGTGCCCAGATCTTTCGTTCTGCCACGGATACCCCAACCCTGCACAATTCTTGATTTCAGAGGAGAAGGAGGGGGGCGGGGGATTTCTTGATTTGGGCGGCAAGATGAGGCTTCTGCGGGTTGCCACGTGCAACCTGAACCAGTGGGCGATGGACTTCGACACCAACCTCCGGAACGTCAAGGAGTCCATTGTGCGAGCCAAGGCCGCCGGCGCCGTAGTCCGCATCGGCCCCGAGCTCGAGCTCACCGGATACGGATGCGAGGACCATTTCCTCGAGCAGGACACCACCGCACACGCGTGAGTCTTCTCCGTGACCTACTAATGTTTCTTGAACCTACGAGTTACGGAAATACAGGTAGTGCTGACTGCTGTGGCTGTGCGAAGATGATGTTAATTACTTACTATTCATGTCGTTTGGGTACTGCAGTGTCAGGTAAGGGGAATTGACTATTTCTGATTTGTAACTTTGGTAGTACAGGTTATGCCGTCCAGTCATTGTAATGAAATCAACTAAATGAACACCTGTTATATGCTTTCGAGCAAAGCATCCAACAACTGGAGTGTCAGATGTGAGACATCACTTGTCTTTTTCTGGGAACAGAGATTTTTTTGTTGTGTAGTATGTCTTAGTTCTTTACCTCTTTGATTTGTTTGTCTGCACAGTAAGGTCTATCTATTTTCCACTTTGCATGATCTGAATCACAAAATTTAGTTAGGGAAGTTATGGTTCTCCACTACTAGTTAACTTACTTTATGTATGGAGATCGCATGAAATTGTAATTGTAAGTGGGTGGACTTATTTTCAGCCTATCACTGGTGGTCAGTAGCTTCGGTAAGGTATTTATGTTCCTCCGATAAATAACAATTTCAATTATCTGTTCTAGCTTTATTCAAGCTTGATTTATATGATAACCCTTTGAGTGCCCATTGAACAACAGTTGGTAGTTCCGAAGCGTAATAAATGTTTTTCTCTGATACTGATATTCTGTCTTGAGGTTTCACATTCTGATGAACGAAGATAATATATGCTGCTAATTTATTTCATTCTGCAGATGGGAGTGCCTGAAGGACATTTTGTTGGGTGACTATACAGATAACATCTTGTGCAGCATAGGGATGCCTATTATTTTCAACAGTGTACGGTACAACTGCCAGGTTTTCTGCTTAAATCGCAATATTATTATGATTCGTCCGAAGATGTCCCTTGCAAATGATGGAAACTACCGTGAATTCCGATGGTTTTCTGCTTGGTCATATAAAGATAAACTTGTTGACTATCAACTTCCTGTTGATGTCTCAGAGGCTATTTCCCAGGAGACTGTGCCTTTTGGTTATGGTTATATTCAGTTTCTTGATGTGTAAGTACTAATGCTTAAATTAGTTTTTTATGATCACAAACTTGTGATTTCAGCCTGATTCTGTCTTGGCAACCTTACCAAATAGAGCACAAATTATTGTTTTAGGGGGTTTACGCGGCCATTATATCATCTTTTGCTAACATTATCTAAACAATTTATTGTTAAAGGACATATTTTATTATCTTACTGTTCTGCCAAATCACAAATCAATATGCCCTAGCTGCTAAGTGCTATAAACTAAAATGTACGGCACATTGAGAAGACCAACTCTTATACAAGAAAGTGAGTGCTCAGCTCTCCATTTCTTTACTAAAAAACAGACTCTTGTACTTTTCCTGTGGTTATTCCAATTCTCAGTTCCTATGTAAGCAGTACTTTGTATGCCTTATGATGGCATGTGCTGATGTCATGCCCGTCCTCCCCTCAACCCCCAACGCACATACACACCACAATATAGCTTACCCATTTGATCGTCTCTGTATGGAGAGGATTATTTTTTAGCAAATATCCTCATGTTGCATTTCCCTACCTCTTTACACTATTGAAATGCAGCTTTAGTTCTCAACACTTGGCTAGACTCATTATCTTCTGTAAATGTGCTAAAATTTATTTATGACCTTTAGCACATATGCTCAAGATTACTCTCTGCTAATATGGTTTAGATTATTATGCACCATTAATTAGTAATATTATGTGATTGATAATCCTGCATTTCTTGATGAAACTGAACTGCTTAATTACTGTATTATCACCTGATTCTATTATAGTTTTGATTTTAGTTATCATGTTTCAGATCTTTGGCTGCTGAAACTTGTGAAGAGCTCTTTACTGTAAATGCCCCTCGGATTGACCTAGCATTTAGTGGTGTTGAGGTTTTCATGAATGCTAGTGGAAGCCATCATCAGTTAAGGAAGCTCAATCTTCGGATTGATTCCATAAGAAATGCAACCCGTTTATGTGGTGGTGTATACATGTATGCTAATCAACAGGGTTGTGATGGTGGCCGCCTTTATTATGGTATGTCAAAATGTCGGTGTTCCACTATGATGTTTTTCTTAGCATCTTATGTCTTCAAAAAATTTAAACTCCATACGTGGAATTGGGACTTCCTTTGAAGGAAGTGTGTGTGTGTGTTATTTGAATTTCTCAAATGTTCCACGTGGTAACAGTGATGGTATTCTTAAAGACTCAACTTTGGGTGATATTCTAGTATTTTATTGAACTGACACCATCAGCATTCAATGTGATCTCCCACTTTTTTTGCATGAGATGCAGTGATGATATATAGTGATTTTGGTTCTATTGTGTCAGAATGCCATGTATCTTTGACCCATCTATCTTCAGTCCAGTAATAGCTTTCTTTTTCAATATTATACAAAAGGCTTGAGCATGATTTATCAATAGAAGGCCGTTAAGCATAGTACACAGCTAGAGATTATCCCAATAAGTTATGTAATCATCCATAGCATACTCATCCAGCAGTAGTTATGTGCTACGTTGATTTTATGCATTCATTAATCATTTTCTTGAAAGTTGTGTGATTTTATTTATATGTGTTCCAAATTATTCTGAACGTTCTTACTAGATGGCTGCTGCTGCATTGCGGTGAATGGGGATGTGGTTGCCCAGGGATCACAGTTCTCATTGAAGGATGTTGAAGTGTTGGATGCTCTAGTAGATCTGGATGCTGTAAGTTATAGCTTCTTTGGTTCTTAGCTCCGGTCTTGTAATGCTGATAGTGTGCAATGCCCACTCGACCTGTGGGGCAGGCTCATTTGTACATAGTACCATTCTTATATTTTCGTCCTCGCTTTTTGTAAAAGGGTTAACTGGGAGGTGCTACATTTGGAAACAAGGGTATATATGTTGGTTCAAATTTATCTAAACTCTCCACATGGTACTAATCCAACCAGAAAACTAAACTTAAGCTACATGGGTCTCACACTAATGGGCCTGGGGTAAAGTACTTCTCTCGAAAAAGCTATGCATATGATTTCCAAGTTCCTAATCTAAATGTTTAAAACAATATCAGTAACCAATGTTTTCAAAGTTTGACTTATGACATGTCCAAAGTGCCACCTTTTCATATACCGGAGGGAGTAACAATTATTGCATTACTATGGGTATGGTATTTTGTCTAGTGACTACTGATATCTCCACTCTACGGTTAGTCTTGTTTTGTTTGAGGGATTTTATATAATAATTATTATTATTCTGTGTAGGGTTCCCCAAGGTCATAAGTTTTGGTTCTGCTCTTTGGATTTTAAATTACTAATTCTAGAGATGATCATTTATCTTTAATGTAATTATATTGACTGTACTTTGTATATAACAGAGCATCTTTTGCACACGCAGGTATCGAGTTATCGGGCATGTGTTTCTAGTTTTAGGGAGCAAGCAAGTCATGTAACTAAAGTACCTTGTGTTAATGTACAATATAAGCTTTGCCAAACATTTCATAATGGAATGATTCCAACTGATCCGATTGAGGTTAGTTTCTGTTTCTAGATTTATATATTTCTGGTAATCTTCTCTACTGAATATTTTATGGCTGGAGATGCATTTGTATTATAATCCTATCTTTGAAAAAGATCTAAGCAGCCTCCGAATGGCCAGGTATTAGGACTAGGCAATATTAGACATCACACGGTTCATAGTGCAAGTGTGAGACATGACTAATCTTTCAAGTCATTTGGACTAGACGGCTAGTGGATCTTTAGTTACTTATTTATTAAGCTACCTTTTTAATTTGACAGTTGTGTCCAACGAGCAACTCCTGAACTTGATAAAGATATGGGTCAACAGGCAACATCTGTGCCCAGGGAACTTTTCTTTTCACGACTTAATTCTTGGCCATGGTTTGGATTTGGTGTTGTCAACTTAGGCAGTCTTGAAAATTGCTTTGTGCAAAATTGATAACTATTGCTGTCAACTGACAGTTTATACTGTCTGAGTCATAATCAGGTCATAATGCTTTTCCTGCGAGAATATAACATGAAATATCATATTGCATGTACTGAAATATTCATTTGGCTGATATTTTCACCCTCTATATCGTTGGAGGGAGCTACATAGTATACTGTGCGAAGGCGAAGTTTGACTAACCTTTTTCTTTTACCTCTGAAGATTATGTATCACTGTCCTGAAGAGGAGATTGCATTCGGACCTAGTTGCTGGCTATGGGACTATCTTCGCAGAAGTCGAGCGTCAGGATTTTTGCTTCCACTTTCCGGTGGTGCGGATAGTTCATCTGTTGCAGCCATTGTTGGCTGCATGTGCCAGCTTGTCATAAAAGGTCAACTTAAATAGTCTTTCATCTTCCCCCTTTATTAGCATCATCTTTTATGAAATGCCTTTTGAAATGTAGTTTGCAGGAAAGTAGTCAAATAGTCTGTCTGCACATCGGAATGCAAAGCATATGTGCTCCTCAGAAAATGAGCAAGATCAACTAAATGTCTTTTAATATGTTGTCTGTTACATTTTTGCCATGCATAGGCCACTGATAACAAGCGTAATGTAAAGATGCTGAATCAGTAGTCTGATATGTAGGGTTGCCTACACTATCCTTCTCTTGGGACGAAAAAGTTAGAGGATCCATTTCCATCTTCAGCTGGTATATGCTAAAATCTAATTGTCAGATTCGGTGTCTGAGGATTCGGACAAGTTCATCCAGATAACTGTTGGATTCATAAATGTAAACAGAATGACAGATGTGTCAGGATACATCATTTCACAATGTCTCTTCTGATACTTATTTGATCACAATACCAAAATTTAATAAGATCAACGAATAGCAAAATAACATCCATGTTTGAAGGTGTCCACATATAGTAAAAGTTACGGTCAACATCATGCCAGTAGTATGCAATGTGCAGTTCCTTCTATCAAGCACATAAGCTGCGTCAAACATCGCAAGGCAAACAAAGGATCTTTTGAATTGGATCCTGTTGATGGTGTAATTCATATAGGTTCTCTTAAAAAAATCATATATGTTAAAAAAAAGGAGATGGAGTCTTGTTTGTTGGACCAACTTGAGAAATCTGCTTAGTCCTAGTACTTAGGACCAAATCTGGGACCAGTTGGAAGTAAAGTTGTTAGGTTTACCTTGGTAATTCATGCAAGTCGACTGGGCTGCTTGATAGATTGGAATGCTTACTTCGGGGTATGATAATTCTCTTAGAAATAAGGTCTTATTATCTGTTACATATATTTTCTGATTTTTCTATATCTTCTTTTTGATAACCTTTTGGGTGCATATCTTACTTGCACATTAGTGGTGAAAGTTATGACCTTGGGACAAAGATGTGCCTAATTCTCTTTTGTGTCTGCAACTGCCAGCTGGCAGAGGCGTGGAACTTATACCTTAGCCATCATAGTTGGTAAGGATATTTATTAAGTTAGGGAATAGATTCCTTTAATTAGGAAGACAGAGATATGGTTTGTTAGGAAAAAAGAGACACCATGAGTATTCAATAAATGAGAACAAACTAGTAAAGATCTAATCCCTGTCCCCAACCTCTCTCCCTCTCATCCCCGGTATCATGGCCGGTCAAGCTTCGCTCCTCGGAGCTGTACCCCCAACCGTGTCACATTCATCTGTCCTAGGACTGTTACCAATCCTAGCACGTGACACCAGCACAGATCCTCTTTAGATATTCTTAGATGTAGTGTTTTCTATTTCTTTCCAGGTTGATCTGCCTCTTTCATAATGTAGTCCGCAACTACATCTTTTATTACCAGAGGCTTGTCAGTTATGGTCAACTTGTTCTTTCATGAAACTTTTTTTTTTCGAGAGCACACGCAAAGCATGCCATATATTTATAGAAGAAGAAGCAGTGTTAGTGTACAAGATCAGGGCGAACTGATGCGAACATCAGAGATCAGAACTCTCACTCAACCCACACACTCCGACTAAAGCCTACTCTCGAGCTTGATCTTCCCTCCCTCCTCTCCTCGCAAACTCCCAAAGCTGGGATTCTTCTCCGACTTGTCGACTATTTGATCCGTGTTGATTTGTCTCTGAACATTGCCGAGGACTCGCGCATTCCTCTGTTTCCAGAGTGTCCAGGCAGTGAGTATGATCAAGGTGTCTAGATGTCTTCTGTCAGACTTTCTCACTCTTTCTCTTGCTTCAGTCCACCATCTTTGCAGGTTCGTATTCTGCTGTGGCTCTTGTATCTGCAGCTCCATACTTCTCAAGCACCCGAATCATACTTGTCTGGCATAGGTGCATTGGGTCAGGATATCATCGATGTTATCCTCATCTTGCAGACATGTGAAGCAAGGATCAGACAGCTCTTGTAAGCCATGCCCCTGGCCCTACGATCCGAGGCCAGAGTCTGTACTTTATCGCTAGCCAACAGAAATTTTACATTTCATCGGCACAGTCGATTTCCAAATCTGCTTACTCACGGTCTATCTAGTGTTTCAGTGGCACAACATGGCATAAGTTCCTTTCGCTGAATATTCCCCAGGTTCAGTTCCCTTCCAGGAGATGCGATCTGGCACATGTTCATCTCGACAACCCTGTCAATCTCCTCAAAAGTTTAACGCACTGGACACAGCTTTCGACAGTCATATCTCCCGTGGTATCCTTTATCCAGTTGTTCTCAGTGCATCTGCTGCAAGTCTAGAATTCTTGCATCTTATTTCAACCATCACAGCTGGGGCTATCTCTTCCGATGTACGCCCATGGATCCATCGGTCGCGCCAGAATAAAAAATTTCTGCCATCTCCAATTGTGAACAGAGCAAGGCTCTTAAACACATCCCTCGCCTCTGGATCTTTCAGAGCCGGCAGCCCTTGCGGGAGTAGCTGGATCAGTGCGTCGCAGCCAGAGCCAACAAACTTGAAGTGCCAAGCCTTGAAGACGTAGATCCTTCACTCCTAAACCTCCATAGCATTGAGGCTTACATATGCTGTCCCAGGCCACAAGGCATTGCCCTCCACCAATCTCTTTTTTCCCTGCCCCCAAAAAGGCACACAGCCACTTAGTGATTTCCTCAAGTAGCCACTCTGGAGCTTCCGCTACGAATAGTTGATGGACCGCCCTTGCAGAGATGACTGACTTGATCAGGATCAATCTCCCTTCTTATTTTCGTAATAGTTGGCTTCATTATGATAGTTCAGAAATAGTAACTATAAAGTGCAATACCTTAATAGTTACAAAATCACAACCATAAGGAAGTGTTTTTTAATGCGAATCTGACAGTACTAATTTTGTGTCATAAAACCTGCATATTGTTATGCCTTATACTCCTGAATGGAGGGAATACCCATTTCTGACACTAATTTATTATTTATAATATGCATGGCATGCAGATATAGAGAAAGGAGACGAGCAAGTTAAGGTAGATGCTATGCGGATTGGTCAGTATAAAGATGGGGAGTTCCCCACAGACAGCAGAGAACTTGCAAAACGTTTATTCTACACCGTTTACATGGGAACAGAAAACAGGTGAGATTTGATTTAAGGAATCAATTTTTTCTTATGTACCCTTTTCTAGAGTAGCGCTCTTCCCATTTGACAGGCACCAGAATATTCTTTTACGCAAGAGATTAAATCTGTAATGATGATATGAACTAAGCAATTCCATTTTCTCTTAAAACCTGTTCAGGTTATATTGTTTGTGTTGGATCTCATGGAACTCAACTAGCATTTCCGACATCCATTGCACAAACTATACCTAAGAATACAAAAGAGCTTCTTCCGGTCCGTCATTTTTGTTTCTAGTTTTGCCCTCCCACCAAATACATATCTACCAGAACTGCCACCACCAAGTAAGAATAACCTTTCGTTTTAGACAGTCCCGCAATCCACTGGGGAACGTTTCCTCCGTCTGTCGTCTACCCCGATTCAGGTCCCAACCGCGCTGCTCATGGCTGCGCGCCACCTACCGTGCGCCAACTGGTCGGCGAAGGCGCGAAGCTAATGACGATATGCTCGTGTGGCGGGAGGGAAGGGCTAGCAGAGTAGTAGTACATCCCCCTCTCGTCTTTCCCAGCGTCGGCCTTGGTGGTGAGTGGGAGGGACGTCCGGCTGTTCCTGATTAGTGTATTTTCTAGGTTTAGATACCTCAGTAAATTAGATCTGGAACTCAAGTAATTTCTTCTTCCTCCTCTGCTCTTATTCATGGTGGTTGCGGGAGGGGTCCAAGGCTTTGGATTCTTTGTTGTGCTGCCTGTTTGTGGCGCCGAATTTAGAGTCCCTCCCCTGACGCCCTCCTCCTCTTGCTCCATCACTCTCCCCCTGACAAACTCCTCTTGCTTGCTACCATGGGGTAGCTGATATTTGGGGAGCTGTTCATGGGAATGTTCAGATCGATGCCCTTGCGCCTGTCCCGATGTTGGAGCTAGGTGGGTGCAACGACCTCTGGTACTCTTGGCTGCAGCCGACGCTGCGTGCGCTGCGCTGTCTGGGCGTTCTGCGCGCTCAACATGGAGGTCGGCAAGTCGGCACTGCCGTTTGTGGCCGCTTGGCGTCCGTGTGTGTCCTTGCTTCTCTTGGTCGAGGTGGAGGCTGCCGTTGCTACTTGCTCGTGCCAGATACTTGGTCAGGTCCTCCATCTATGATGTTGTGCTGCTGAATCCACGACAATAGTTCGCGAGTCCTGGAAGCATCTCACTCCAGGCCTCCAATTGATGGTCAGTGATTTCATACCTCTCTGCCCATCAAACAACGGTGAGATGAGCTTCCTGGAAGCCAAGTACACCTGGGAGGATCTATTCAACGGGGCTGCCGATAGTACCTGAACTGAGAGGGCAGCCTGTTTATTAGCTACATAAAATTTCTTCAATAGTACAAATTTACATTTGTTGCCTTGATACTATATCAGTACAGCGTACTAAACTATTTGCATTTGCATTTGATGGATGCATAGTAAATGTTGTCCCATCGCAAAGCATCGACGCCTACCATGCATGCTGTTAATAGGAAATAAACTATTGCTAATTGAACCCTACCTCATACATGTGTGCACGAAACTCATAAGGATTTATTCAGAGGTACCATTAAAACATTAAAACATGGGCTACGCATCACTAAACTGCTAACAGCTACGTGGATTAAAAACATGCAGACATGATGGAGCAAGTCTCACAATCATGCATAATATTGTTGTACAAACTGTTTGCATAATTGAAATCCAAATACAAAATGTACCGCATTTGGGGACATCATATAAAATTGGACTGATACAGAAAACTCTACGCTAATGTAGGACCGTAGCAACGCACGGGCTCTGTGGTAGTATTGTTCCCTAATGAAGTTAGTGTCGATCGATTGTTAGGGAGTGATCTCATGGAACTAAAACCAGAACAATATATTATATTTACTACTGAATCTAGCTACCAGAGTTCAGAATTCGGAACTTCACAAGGCATTGGACCTGTTCCATATATGCTTCTGATCGTTTGTTCTTTAATTTAACCTTTTGTTTTGGTTTTCTTCATCAAAGGGTATGTAGTATGCTTTTCATATACTTTGCTTGTTCATATAGTATACTTGTTGTTTTGTCTTGTTCATTGTATTTTCTCCACAGTTCTGAAGACACCAGATCACGTGCGAAAAGGCTAGCTGAAGAGATTGGCTCGTTCCACTTTGATGTACCTATTGACAGTGTAGTGTCTGCATTTCTTTCTTTGTTTGAAAGATTTACTGGGAAGCGACCACTTTACAAGGTAGTTTTGTACTATGGCACTCTAATCTGCCAAACAAATAGCTTGAATGCATTTTGGGTACATACATTCTTTATTTGCGAGGACCGGGAGCATATTTTTCAACTTCATATTTATCCTCATTTCATAACATTTTTTGGCTAACAAAGAATAATATTAAACTGAAGGTTTTGTCTTGCATCTTTGATGGTGGGAATTCAAATTCTTTAACTGGTTTGAGGTTTCTGAAATGCAAATTATCCCAAACTTAAGTACTCAGAAATTCTGAAATATATGGGCAATACTTTGTAAATAAAAACTGAAATAAGCCAAGAAGTTCTATTCTTTCTCTTTTCGTGCAAGTCAGTTAGACCACTGCTTATGTTTTACTGTATAGTAAAGTGGAAAAATCATATTTATCACATGACATGCAATTGAGAAATTTGATTTTTTGTTTGGGTAACCAAATCTTGTAATTTTGATAGCATAACAAGCAAAAATAATCCAAAATCAGGAAAAGTGACTGGAACAGTGACCAGCCTGCATTTCATTCCGTGACAAGCTGGAAGCAGTTGACGTACATCTGATGGTCTCAATTTTTTTTTTTTAAATAATCCAGGTTGATGGGGGATCACATACTGAGAATCTGGGATTACAAAATATTCAAGCCCGAATCAGGATGGTGCTGGCCTTTATGATGGCTTCTCTTATGCCATGGGTTCATAACAAGTCTGGGTTCTATCTTGTTCTGGGAAGCTCAAATGTCGATGAAGGATTGCGTGGTTACTTGACGAAGGTAAGTTCAACACATGTTGATTTCCTTTTAGATAGTCCTGGCCCATGTTGAATATAGGTGAGTCTAAGCAGCTTAGAGACCAAAGGGAACCAAGTATAATTTCTTTCATCAATCCTTCCTCTCAAATCAGTTTTTGTTGAACTTTTGTTTAATAATCTGTGGTAACGAGTAGCGGCAATAAGTATTGCTTCCGTTTCTAAGTATGACTGCAGTTCGGCCGATATAAATCCCATTGGAAGTGTAAGTAAACAAGACCTTAGGGCTTTCCTACGATGGGCGGCAGTACATCTTCAGTATTCTTCCTTGGCTGAGGTTGAAGCTGCACCTCCTACTGCAGAGCTTGAGCCAATCCGCACAGATTATAACCAGGTAACCAAATGTCGTGAAAATTCGACGGCTTGTTTACAGTTTGAACTCGGCAGAAGTTGCAGAACTAGGCTGTTTTTACTTTGTTGACGGGAACTGTGTGTTCCCAGTATTTTCCAATCCTGCTCCTTTTTCCTGTGAATGGTACTTCGAAGGCATCATAGCTCACATGTATGTACATTATGCGCCTGCCTTATTCTTCTGCTCCGTGTCACAGTTTGTAGCGAAACAACTTTCAGCTCTATTGTGACGTTGCCAACTCAAAATACCTCATTAGTATATTATTCATTCAAGTTTCATTTATTTGTGCATAAAATTAACTTAGCTAGCTATCAACAAGATTATACCAACTATTTATCTGTACTCAAGTATTCTCTTTTGATTTTATATCTGTTGTAGTTGGATGAAGTGGACATGGGGATGACGTATGAGGAGTTATCAATATACGGGAGATTAAGGAAAATATTCCGATGCGGTCCTGTTTCAATGTTTCAGGTTAGTCTCCAATTGACTTTACTTTTGTGGTGTTTCTTAACTTCAACTTCAAATTCCTTTTGCAGCATACTAGAAATCTGTATGATGTTGATCTGTAGCTATATTTAACAGAAGGAAGTTTTCATTTCAGAAAGATAACAATTTTATAGTTCCATTGATTATCTTTTCTTCGTTAAGCAGTTCCATCTTTGGGGTTTCCTTTTTTGTAGGTTTTTTCATTGATTGCACTCTAATTTTTCTTTCAGTAAAGTAAGTAATTCTTTGAGGGGATGGCTATAAATAGTTCAACGTTTTGCTCCCCTGCATCTTTTTCACCACTCTCTTCTCTCTTGTGGGGTTTGTAGTGGATAGTATTTGTGAAGTTCAAAACTAAAACTTTCACCAAACTTATCTTGATACTTGAATAATAAAGCTTACCAACAAGCATCAAAAGTTCAATTTGTGCACTAACAAGGGTGGGAGCATCTGATATCATCTTTATATGGGGTTTGTACTGTTTATATTTTTGTCTTACTATTGTAACGTTTTTGCTGAAAAGTTGGATATGATACATGAACTAACAAATTGATATTTAAATGATTTCAATTTAATTTATTATCATCAATTCAAATATGCTAATATATATTGCTACAGAATCTCTGCCACAGGTGGTGTGGGAGACTATCCCCATCAGAAGTGGCTGACAAAGTGAAGCACTTCTATAAATACTATGCCATAAACCGGCATAAGATGACTGTCTTGACACCATCATATCATGCTGAGGTACTCGTTTCAGTTTCTAAGCTGTCGACATTGGTATTCCTTTCTTGTAACCCTGTGTAGTTTTACTCTTTATTCATAAGTTAAGCTCTAGGAAATGTACTTACAAATGCTAAACTATGCATATTTTCCTTTTAAACCCTGTTTAGTTTGTACGTATGAATGCTTGGGGAGAATAAGAGAACTATACAGTAGTTGATATGAAACTAGGATGGCCTTTTTTAACATAAAACTGACGTAAAGAGCCAAAGACCTGCCTTGTGCTGCTGTAACAATGGACTATTTTTGCAGAGCTATTCACCGGAGGATAACAGGTTTGATCTTCGGCAATTTCTGTACAACACAGCATGGCCATACCAGTTTCGGAAGATCGATCAACTTGTGCAAGATATCGACAAAGATGGTAAATGGGAAGATTCTACAGATATGCAATTAAGAGAACGCAGAGCTGTTAGATCAGCCCAGGGAAGTGGAATGGGAGTTGTGGCCGCGGGATCTGCCAATCCCAGCGCCGGGTTGTAATAACCAAATAAACATATGAAGTGGGCTACTCAATGACCGTGGGTTGTTGCCTCCAGAAGCGTGCCCTGCTGCCACAATATCTCATTAGTTTCCACATCAGCAATAGTTTACACATTCTTCGATGACCTCGCGGTGTAAAGCATCCAGTTGGAACAATATGGTTGGCGCCAAGCAGATACCTCACACGAGATAAAAGCAAATCAAACATCAATAGGTGTATGCTAAACCATTTCTAAAGTGCTCCCCATCACATTGAAGTTAAATAAGTTGAAATAGCATGGAGCCTCCATGTGTGATTTTGGTATTTGATGGCAATCTCTATAAACTAATGTGCGTTGAGTTATACTTGAGGTGAATCTTTATGTTCATTTGTTGATGATGGACATGTGAAGGCATTGGTGAGTGAGTCTTACCCATTGTGGAGTATGGGGAGCAATCCACAACACTTTACCAAGCAAACACAATCAAGAAAGATATTTCATCTTGAGGCAAACATAATCATGATTTTTCTAGCAAGTGAAATTTGCGCAAGAAAAATGTATGATATTGATATGGTTTCTCTTTCACTAGTCTGATGGCGTTAACTGGGAAACATGGTTATAGCCGTTGATGTTCCTACATAAATGAATAAATATTTATTTGTATCTATATAATATGTAAACCTCCATAGAAATCTAAATAAATGTTCTTGAGGTATAAAATGTATTTCTATCTGCATATTGTACAAATGTCCGTACAATTTTAAAAAATTACACGTCTGAAAGAGGAAAAAAATTCATACAAACAAACAAACCACCTCGAAAACTCGTACTACACGAAACCAACATGGCAAATGGACCTGGTCCATACGTGCACAGAGGTACGCGAAGTATCCGTCCAAATCGCTTAGGGCATCTCCAACGGCGCGTTTAGGACGACTAAATTGTCCGCTGGCATCCGTTTGCGTCGCCTGGCGGACGCCAAAATGACCGCTAGGGGTGAAATATTCGTTTGCGTTGGGGGCTACCTCCAGCGGCATTTTGGACATGCAAGTGTATTTTTTGGTGCTATTTCTTTTCATTTTTGTTGAATGAGCAAGTTTAAACGCGAAAAAGTAGTACTCAATGATGTCGTGTTGCTCCAATCGAATAGATTATAGCCTAAACAATTAACCGGATACTTCAATCGAATAGATTCAAACATATTTAACATACAAGGAGAACAAATTTAAAAACATATAAACTAAAACTAATTTTTGGCCTTCTTGTTAGAAGGCCCTGCTTCATCGTCGAAACTCCTGCGCCTTTTACTTGTCACCTCCTCGTCGGAACTGGAGGATGACGCGCCCGTCGAGGAGTTGAAACTGGAAGAAATGGCGTCTTCGTCGTCGTCGTCGTCGGTGAACGGACGACGACGCGCCGCCCGCGCCAACGCCCTGGACTTCTTCCTTGCCGCCGCCTTGTCGTCCGCCGCCTCCTGCGCCTCCAACCGGGCGAACTTGGTGTCGGAGTCCTCCTCCTCCTCCTGGCCCTCCTCCTCGTCCTCGGCGTCGCCGCGCGGCGTCGCCTCCGTCCTCCTCCCCGGCCTTCGCTCGTCATTGCCGCCTCCGTCCTCCTCCTCCTCACTCGGCGTGGAGGCGGGGTCGCCGGGCGTGGAGCCCAGATCGCTTGGCGTCGCAGGGGATTCCCACCAATGCAGAAATCCGGGCGACTTGCCCTCGCTCTCCGAGTCGAACGGCAGCGTGTAGTCGCTCATGGTGTGCCGGTGTTGGAGAAGAAGAAGAAGATGAAGAAGAAGGAGGCGGTTGAACTTGAATTACCGTAGACGCGGGGGTTATATTGTGCGGGGATTAACGGCGGCGCGTATAACGAAGAGGCCGGCGGTTGCTCTTTCGCAGCGGTTCGGCGCTCCATTGCGGCGGTTGATCGCCGCGGTTGCCACACCGGCGCGCGTTGTGAATTCGAAGCCGATCGAACCTGGGTCGCTGCCATGAGGGCCCTGGGGAAACAAGCGGACACTAGGCGCGACCGTGGAGCGTCCGCGGAGACGCAAACCTAGCGCATATTTGTGCCAGGTTTACGTCTCCGCGGACGATCCGATCACTTTGCGTCGCTCCGCTGAAGATGGTGCCATACGCATTTCCGATCAGCGCGGACACCAAACGGTTAAGGCGATGAATAGGTTTGGCCTCACTAGCCGAGGGACCGAGGCTGAGCCGAAGCCAACCAAGAAATAGTTTTCCTACGATTTGCCACTTGTTTTAACGTGTTTATTATTTGCCACATACTCACCACGTGTCAGACTGTCAGTGACACAGCTTGTGGCAAATAATAAAAATGCAAAGAAAAGTGCGTGCTAAATTGTAAAGTCGCCCGCACTGCACTGCTCGCTCCCCCACTCTCCCGTTCTCTGGACACGGCGGCGACGAGCAGCAGCGCGCGGCGGCCATCTGCAGGCGCGAACTAGCCGGCGAGCGGCGGCACTACAGGAACGGCGAGCAGCGGAGGAGGTCAGGTATGCGCCTCCCCCATCCCTAAATTTCTCCACTTCTCACTTTTACTAGATTGTTCTTTAACCTAAATTCTGAAATATTCACCTAAACACCGACCGTTGTCGTTCGGTTCTGAATTTTTGCGACAAATCCGAATCCTTCTTCGCGAGGCCCCATACATATGCGCGCATTTTAGGTTCGATTATTCTAACAAAATCTTCACCCAACATTTCGGGGGCTGACCTAAACCCAACGCGAGGCAATGGGGTTAAAGACTTAAAGGTGTGGCCAGATCAGGAAATTTTTGGCACTAGATTGCCCAAAAGACCACCTTGAAATTTATGGTGTTTGGCTATACAGCCAAGCTGATATGGGTGCTTCTCTCAGAAATGCTTCGGTTTACTACTTATCTGATCCTGGAGATTCGTTCATTAATCTCACAAATTAGCCGTTGTTTACAGCATTATTGATATTGTAATGAACCTGGTTATTGCAAAGACTTGTGTTCCTTTTCTTTCATGAACCCTTTTTTTTTAAAACGGAGGCGAAAGCTTTGCCTCAATCTATCAATTAGGAAGGAGTTTGACAAGAAAGTAAAAACATTACAAAAAAGCCTGCTCTCCCGGCATCATTTCGCCCAAACTCTTTGCACCTGCAATTACCCACAAGCGGGCTTCACTCTTAATCTTATTTAGGACCACAGAAGGTGGTTCATGCTTATTATGGAAGACTTGGCATTACGCTCGTTCCAAATCTCCCCAAAGGTTAGCGAGGTAAGGGAAGCCAAAGCCTTTCGATCTGGGATAGAGGCATCCGACATCATGCTCCACCAACTTCTGATTGAGTGATCCATCCATTGGCGGAGATGAAGAAAGTGAAGACCCAGCCACTCTTTCATGAGGCCCCATAGCCAGATGGTGTATCTACAATTCACGAGGAGATGAGTGACCGACTCTGTGGTTTGCTTGCATAGTGGGCATAATCTGCAATTCCAAACAGCCTGCTGTCCAAATTCTATTTTGAGTTGCTAGCCACGCGAAGAGCTTGACCTTGGGAGGGACCCAACCTTCCATATCATCCTATTCATGTTGGAGGAGATAGTTCCCAAGAACTTCACTTCATATGCCGATGCCACCTAGTATATTATCCATTTGCCGTAATCTTCCAACTTATGCCATCGTCAATTCTCTCCTCAAGTTGCACATGCCTAAGTGAACCCCAAAGATCCACGAATTGTGTGAGATGGTCCAAGGTAAAAATTTCCCCCAACTATTTCCAACCCATGCGCTGTTGTGCAAAGCTTGGGCAACTGTCCACTTCTTCCTTTTGGGTATTCCAAAATGAGGTCTTTTTAGTAGCGGCATAAAAAATGTCCATGTCCTCCTTGGTGCAAGGATTTTCCGACCCCACCCAACTCTTATCGGGGTTCTTCCAAAGCCATGGCCAACAAAAGCAAAGCGCTGTGGATTTTTTTTCAAAAATAAAGGAACCCGAGACCTCTAAGATTTTTTGGTTGTCAAACAACTTCCCAACTTACTTTACATTTGATACCGGTGGTTGAGCCCTTAGCCGGCCAAAGAAAGGCACGCTCCAACTTCTTCATGTAGTTTAAGGTACCGGGGGGGGGGGACCGAAAGAGGCGTCAAGTAGTATATTACTTGCGAGGAGATAGCCGATTTTATGAGGGAGGATCGGCCATCCATGGTAATGTATTTGCCATTCCATGTTGGCAGCTTGCCGGCGTACTTGTCTTCGAGGTGTTTGAAATCAACCCTCCTAAGCCGCTAAACCGAAAGTGGAAGCCCAATAGGGAATCCTTTGATTATGTCAGAATCTGCAATTTTTATGCTCTTCTCATGAAATGTTGCGCAAACTTTCGCTTAGACATGCAGCTCAAAATAGTTAGGTCAGTATGTTTACAGCCATTGTAAAATGTAAATACATGCCTCCATTTGGTCTTTATATTAGGATATATCGAGAGAACTGCATATTACAACTCTGAATATCGAGATAAATTCCGGTTAGTACCAATAGTACCAAACGGAAATAAAAAATATCTACTCTAGATAAAAAGAAGAATTATGTAGTCAATAATACCAAAAGGCTGATACTAGGATGCCACTTCACCACAAAACAGCCTGCCAATTGTCTCAAGGGGTAATTTAAACCTGTTTCAACAGTTGAGGCGTTTGTTCTAACTGGTTTTGCAGTTCAGGGCTGTAACTTAAGCTAGGGCACAGGTTCAAGCTTGTAATATGCCCTCCGGATATATCCCACTGTTAAAATTAGCATCAATGATGGCGGTAATCAAGTAGTAATAATAGTTGGAGCCTTTGGATGTTGATAAATTTCTGACATCTTTCCACATCTATGGGACTGCTGCAAGAGAGATGTCCTCTCTGGTGTTGAGCTGCGAGTAGGCAAATGAACTAGCAGGAACAAAACAAAAAAAAAAAATGCACGGTGTGGGCTGCATAGGGTCAAACCGGTACATCGGTGCATGCCAAGAGGTGCTTGATTTCTTGGCTTTGCTGTAGTACCACCCTTTTCAACGAGAACAGATTGTGGGAATTATTTCACTTAACTATGTCGGTTTTGAGATTTGTGCGAAGTTTTCATACAAAAATGCTGCAGCACAACTCTTCTAATACATTTATATAAGTGGACCAAAAGTTCAATTTTCTATAGTTGATGTTTACAAAGAGAGAATGTGTAATGTAGAACATTAGAAGAAAAATCTGTAAAATTGAGTTTTTAGTGTAGATGCCTAATATGCTGTTGTAGCATGGTGTTAATATAAAAGCAGAAACAGTATGACCACTCAGTCATTTGTAGGAAGTAGTAACACTAAGGCTAACAGTTTTTACTCTTTATTTATGAGTAAATTCCAATTTTTACACCTAGTTTGATATTTCTAACGCTAATTACTCCATTTAGCAAAAGTTGGGCCAATTTTTACCCCAGTAAGTTTTATGAGCATTTCGACAAGTGGGTCCCTGCCATCACGTACATGTGGCGTGCCACGTTATGGTTTTTCTCTGGATTTGTTTGTGCAGGGTGTGATCACAACCTGAACCAATTTGTGTTTTTCGCTGAGCTGGACTGGCCTGGTAGTTCGTACCTTTTGCCGGCATTGAGAAAAACACTTGTAGGTCTCACCACTTGCTTCCACGCTGTTGTCGACATTGCCAAAAATTTCCCAAGCCAAAACCTTTAGCCGGAATGGACAAGACCGACCATGGCGGATACGTTGGAAACGACAATCCGGTCTCACGTACTTCTAATCAATCTACTACTACATATCCAAATAAACCTAACCAACTGGGAAGGAAATAAATGAGGGAAACAGAGCATTACATCATACAAGAGAAGGGAGAGGTTTTCCTAAGGGTTGTCGCCTCTGGCTCTGACAATTGCCGACGTTCACCTTGACAAGCCCTACCGTAGTCCTTTCCAGACGAACAAACTGTGATCTCACTGGGAGAGAGATTAGGTCGGATGCGACCGTTAGCAGAAAACAGACTATGTGGCACGCCTGTCTAAACGCACACAAAATTTTACAGGTGTAAAAATTGGCACAACTTTTGCTAAATGGGGTAATTTGGATGAAAACTTGCTAAATGTATTTACTCCTATTTTTATTTTATGTTTGTTTATAGACTGTAAATTTGCAATTGTATGACCTCTGTAACAGAAGAAATACATTTTCCGCTGTTCTGCTCTGTCATTCCGTGAAGGATTGATACACCTCTTAAAGCCAGGCTGATATGTTTTATAAATTTGACTTTTAGCAGGTAGTCAACCATGGTTTTCCTTCAGGCGGAGATGTGTTGGAATGTTCTGATCCCTGCTGACCAGCTGAGCCCCGAGGGTCTGTTGCTCCGCAAGTCCATCATCGTGCGTCTTCTGGAGGACATAACAAACAG
The DNA here is from genome assembly GCF_022539505.1 of Lolium rigidum. Lineage (NCBI taxonomy): Eukaryota > Viridiplantae > Streptophyta > Magnoliopsida > Poales > Poaceae > Lolium > Lolium rigidum. Next base: position 354,590,035 of record NC_061514.1, read on the forward strand.
GAAAGCCTCCAGGGACCATGGCTACTACATCGCTGTCAATGAGCTGAAGGCGATATCTGAAGGGAAAGTTCGTGAGCTGACCGGAGATGTCCTTTTCCCGGTCACATTTACCTGCATCACCGAGAAGCCCATGAAGGGTGAGATCTTAGTCGGCTCTGTGGAGAAGATCCTGAAGCACGGTGTGTTCCTCAAATCTGGACCGATGGAGAACATCTTTCTGTCAGAGAAGACGATGAGCGAGTACAAGTACCTTGGCGGCGAGAGTCCGATGTTCAGGAAGGACCACTCGAAGCTTGAAAAGGATACCATCGTGCGCTTCAAGGTCATGGGCTTCCGGTGGATGGAAGCAGATCGCCAGTTCCAGCTCCTCGCAACGCTGGCTGGTGATTTCCTCGGGCCGCTGTGAAGCGGCTGCTTCCACAGGCTTAGCATGCCCCCTGCTGTATATTTTGTTATCCGGGCCGATGGATGAATGTGTCTGTAGTGCGTTAAGTTTAACTTGCAGAGTGAACTTCGCTGTTGTAATGACTGATGGAACATGGTTGGTTGGTGTAACCTGGGGCTGCTGACGCAAGCTCTAGCTGTGATGCCAATGGCATTTGGCGAATCAGCATAATGTGAACCATGACGAACCTGCGTTTTAAATTCTACTTGCCTGCATGTGTTGTTGACATTCTACAATTGCTTGCATGCTTCCTATGACATTCTGCATATCAGAATTGCCGAACATGCCTAATTGATCTTGGTTGAAGCCAAACTTGTGCTTTATCATGTACCGTTGAAAAAAATAGTCAGACAAGAAATATACTAGTACTGCCATCTGTTGGAAGGCGTCAGTGGGGTGATTTTTTGTTTCAATCTTGAAGTTACTAGCATCTGCAATGGACATCTGAATGGCTAGCCTAGGCAAAAGGCTGTCCAGAAAAATAGCAGATCCATTTATTCAGACTGTATAAACATCACTCATGCAGCAAACAACAGGACGGTGCTGCGATGATAAACACAAGCACACAATTGTAGATGACCCATGCGCAAACATCAAATCACAGTTGAGGTTCCATCATCTAAATAGTCGTGCATACTGACGCCAATACATTCCTGTGATTACAAGTCGAGCCACCGCACCTCTGATTAATACTAGCTGTTACTGTCATTGGCCATGACACACAGCAAGCAAGTCATATTCTAACTCTCCAGTCTCCAGAGGATGCTGGCAGGAGCGAGGCTGTACACGGATGGACGTCAAGGACGGCAAGTCCGGCCTCCTCTGTGCAGCCTGGAACCTGGCAGGTGATCCCAAGCTTTGGCAAGACACTGCTATGCAAAGATGATACAAAATGGACTTGGAAGCAAGTAAAAATGGTGTTCTGTTATTTTCATTTTACGGCATTAACTGCCGTTGCTGTCAAATATTGTTATAAAGCATCACTTGCTTAGTAAAAATGCTGATCTCTAGATGAGAAGGAGCTCAAAACATTCAGAAAGATTGCACAGTAAAAAGACCAGTTAATCTATTCACTAAGGCTATATGACTATGTTTTTTTTAAAAAAAATCTTAGGACTCATATTGACTTGGGATTTCACGTTATAGGTGGTATCACCAAACATCACAAATTTTACCGGTTGCACAAGAGTATTTACATTTGCAATGCTGAGCACACACATTTCGGTAGATGAAAGAAGAATCAGCATCGACATGACATTCCTACCGTCAGTAGCCAATCGGTGGTTTTGTGCAAAACAAAAAGCATGGTGCTGCGGCTTGTATAAGCCTGTAAACGGTGGACCATGGTATTCTACACTTTCTGGGCTCGCTCTTACAAAACGACATTTATGTACCAACGGCAGGCCCGCGAATTCTCGCCTCGGTCGTACCCAACTTCTTCACGGACGTATTTTCATTTTTGTTTGATAAAGGGATTATATTAATACCGCCACGATAGCAATTAAATTCAGTCTTTGGACCAACAAAATGTCAAAAAACATTAAATATGCACACAACAAAGAATTAAAAAAAGAGAGAATTACAAAACAAAGACCCGGTTTCGGTGCACAACAACGACGCTCCAACCACCACCAAATACAACACCGTAAAGAGGTTCTCCAAAACCTCTGGGTGGGCATTCGGTTTTAACCGAAATTTCGGTTCGGTTTTTGCGGTTTTTGAACAAATTCGGTTTTCAAAAATGGTAACCGAACTTAGCATGAAAATTTAGGAAACCGAAGATTCGGTTAACCAACAAATTCGGTTCGGTTTTCGGTTAAAACCGAATGAACCTACTCACTTGAACAAATAGTAGGCATCACCGAAGAAAGCAAATAGTGATTGACATATCAACACAAAAAGCATCAACTGCGCAAGAAATCAAATGAGCACCAATCGTGGAGGGATGCTAATTGGTAGGCTGCGGCACTCGTGGTACAGGTGCATCACTCGTGAGCGATTAAAAGGGGTAGCTAAGACTTCGAGCGACGTGTTATATTATGCAGGCTTCACGCTATATTCAGATAAAGCTAGTACATCAAAGACCAAAGTCATACATTGAATGAACAATTTTTGGAACGTCAAACGCAATTGGGCTTCTATGGAATGATCGGTTTATGCACAAATTGATGGTAGGTTACTCAATTCGGTCTATTCGGTCTTGTTCGGTTGGTGGGGCTAAAAACCGAATTCTACCAAATTTAATTCGGTTAGTATAAATGGAAACCGAAAAAATAGCGGTTAATGGAAAAAACCGAGATTTCGGTTAGTTCGGTTTCGGCTTCGGTTCGGTTTTCGGTTTCACGGTTTTTATGCCCACCCTGACCAAAACCTACGTCTCTAAGAAAGAAATAATGCACGCGTTGTCATCATCCGATCAAAAATGTTGACTTTTCACTTTATAGGAAGATCAAGTTTTCCTAAAACAATACATTCAATAAAGTCATTGCTATAAGCGTGTTTTCATGGCAGTATTAGGTGTAGCAAATGCCCCTAAAATAAAAAACTTTGTCCTGACACTTCTCTACCATGACGACCGAGAAGGCTTGTAGCAGCCGGCACCTGCATCCCTAACAAAAACGAAAAAGCAGCCACCTCAATCCGTTATCCTCATTCTCTTTAGGCCATCAATCCACTTTGAAAACCTCAATGCCATAAACGCGCCTACTGTTACATGGAATGGAAGCCAACGTAGAAGTAGCCCTCAATCGGTTGCCGGCTTGCTTGGTGAACCGGAGAATCTAGCAATAGCTCCCAGGAATGAATCATGGCCCACGTCCCAATCCCCAGGTCGTCGTCAGGCATTGACAATTCTGCCGACCAGATTCATATACAGATTTTTGGTCGGTCAGGAGAAAACGAAATTCTCAAATAATATGCAGAGAAACTACATAGGAAGAAAAATGTCACATTTCTATAGTCGAGGGAGAAAGAGATGTTCTTGTGCATACTCAACAAGAGAAATTGAGCATATGACTTACGGGGGTCCCGGAGGTCACGAGCAATCAGCACTGATTGCATCGATATGGTTACTTACTTCTAATCTGAGATCGCATCATGAACATAATTGACCTCGTTATCATAGCTGGCCCTTCCCAATGGCCGCCACACCATAATTCCATGTCATCATCTACAGTCGTCAGTCCTATTTATCCTCGTCACGTACAGTGACAACTGACAACGACGATCACCGAAACTATCGCCAAACTTGTGCCAAACTCATCATATATGGATACAGATCGAGATATTGGGGGGATAACTTTTCGGGCTGCGCAGCCCGCAAACACCATCATCTACTACTTCTAGCTCGGCTAGCCGGAGACTTCTCCCTCTCTTGGCCTTATCAGTTTATCACACTGCCTAGATATAATTGAAATCTACATGGGAGTATGTTAGGTAGGTAGCCAATTGCTTCGAGGTGGGCGTGCGCGTTCAGAAAGGCTTTCTTTCCGTGCGTCTCTCTCAGTCCTCAATGCTCCTCCTCGCTCCATGATTAGTTCTTGCTTCTTAGCAGAGTGGGGCAACGTCACCGGGACCTCCATCGCAGCCGCAGCTATTTAGCCTCGGGCATACTGCTGCACTTTGCTGCTCGGAGTCGGCCGGGAATCATGGTGATGGGGAGACTGGCGGCCGGGCGCCGTCTTCTGGCGATCCTGCTCGCTCTGCATCTCCTCGTCGCCTTCTCCCACGCGGCCCGCTTCACGAGTAATTGAGCAATTCGTCCCTCTATTCCACCAAAGATTTCAGCAAACTGTTTGTGTTCTTTGTCATCAAAATGCTCTGAAGATTTGATTGTTCATGTGCTAATTTATATGTCCCTGGGTACGTGCAGGGGGCTACAGAATGATGGCGGTGCACGCTCCAGCGTTTCGTGGTGATAGTAATTCGGCAAAGGTACTTGCTTAGTCTACTTGGTGCTTGAGAGTTGAGATTCGAGCGCTGCTAACAATTTGAGATTTAGCTCTGTCTAGTTCTCCTGTCGTTACCCTGCCTGCTTTGAATCATTTTTTTGGCCCTTTTTACCTTGACCTGATGTCATCTCGCGAGTCACAAGAGGACGATAAGTCTCAGAATAAGAAGTCAAAACAAAGCCATGTCATTGTGCAACTAAGGTCTGCATTTTTTAAGTTCTCCGGTGACAGTTATCTTGGTGATGAGGTCTTGTGGTTTTATCTCTGTGCAAAGAAAAGGTTTAATACTCATTTGTTTGTATATGCTCGTAGTAACCAGTTCATCACAATGTCTCCGTTTCGAATTTCTCTACATATTAGGTTTGGTTGGAGTCAAACTCTGCAATATTTAATCAAGTATACAGAAAAAATAATGTCTACAATACCAACTGCTTGCTGTTATTAATATAAAAATATATTTCTTCAGTACTGTATACTCCTTCCAATCATAGAAACTTAAAATAGCGGGCTGTTTGACTTAGAACAATCATATATAAAAATTCAAATAATTTGGACTATGTAAATAAATTATAAATACTTTGTCATATACTAGAAGTTTGACTTCGACCGAACCTACTATGTGGACCAATTTAAAACCGAGGCCTAGAACATAGCTATTCTTAAAGAGTAAACCATGTTCAGACAAGTGTGTCTAGGTGCCTGTTCAAACAAGTGTGTCTACCCGACTTCAGGCAGCCCTGTTCCAGAACATATATATTATCATTGTGATTCTCCTTCACTAATCTTACTGATCGTATTAAAATTGTTGCAGGACAAAGGGAGCAGCAACGATGCTATTGTAGAGGAGATGCTCAGAAGGATGGCTCTGCATACATCCGACTACCCTGGTCCTGGCCCAAACGATCGTCACACCCCACCCAAGCCACCCGGGCCATGATGCGACGTCAGGTCAAGACCATTACCTCCCTCTGGCGTCATATATATGTATAGATCTATTAACTCGTCCATCGATTACTAGAACCCAACAAAATGGTGACATTCAAGTGTAAATCCGCATACACATGGAGGTTTTCTGTAAGATTCTGTACTAAGCCATTTTTATTAAGAGAACTGCACTGATTCTTAAGGTCTTGTAAGGGAGAATTGCAGAAGCTACCTCTTCTTTGGAGGTTCCTGTAAGATTGTGTACTATGTCATATTTATTAAGATACATGCACTGATTTTGCCCGGTCTCCAGGATGATTTGCAGAAGCTACCTTCTTTTCCAAGCTTCTCGAGATAAGAAAAGCTAATGCGTGAAGGTTGCCACGACTGTTAATAGATATAAAACTCATCTTATCCTAAGTCAAAATTTTAAAACTTTGATAAACTTTATTCAAAAAAGTAGCTGTTATCACCAGAATTTGACCGAGTCAGAGGTGGGCCGCGATCAAGATGGACTTGAAGAATATATATATAGAAGAAATACGTGAATCGGCCTTACATGCAAAGTTTGGGCTAGTTTGCCCTTGTATTCGTAACATATTAGATTACGTGTCGGTTAAGAGTTAGAGTTTTACCCGTGCACGGTTAGGTGCACACCCACGTTAGAAAGTCCCTTGGACTATAAATATGTATCTAGGGTTTATGGAATAAACAACAACCAACGTTCAACACAAATAAATCTCGGCGCATCGCCAACTCCTTCGTCTCGAGGGTTTCTCCGGTAAGCACCATGCTGCCTAGATCGCATCTTGCGATCTAGGCAGCACAAGCCTGCCCACGTTGTTCATGCGTTGCTCGTGCTGAAGCCTTTTTGATGGCGAGCAACGTAGTTATCGTAGATGTGTTAGGGTTAGCATTGTTCTTCGAATTACATGCTTTCGTTATGCAACCCTTGCACATCTAGCCGCCCTTACACCTATCTCAGGTGTAGGGACGGCACCCCGCTTGATCATAGTTTAGTAGATCTGATCCGTTACGGTTGCTCCTTGTTCATCAAGGATTAGTTTAATATCCGCATTAGTTAGGCCCTACAAAGGGTTGGAGGATCCAGCGGCATATAGGGTGACGTTTGCTAGCCCTAGAAAGGATGTTCCGGGGATCAACCTCGTGTTGGTTTTTAGGCCCTGTCTAGGATCGGCTTACGGTCACCGTGCGCGAGCGCGAGGCCCAATCGTGAGTAGGATGATCCGATTATGCGGTGAAAACCCTAAATCGTCGTAGATCTAATTAGCTTTATCTTGATCAAGCAGGACCACCATATATTCGGACACCTTGTACGAATCATGGGTGGATCAGCTCTTTGAGCCGATTCACAGGATAACCTGAGAGCCGATCGAGGCTCGTATTTAATATTTACGTGTATGCCATGCAGAAACTAAGCGAGGCATCATCCACACCTTCCCGATCGGGTATAGGTCGGTGGCACGCCCTTGCGATAGCATCGGACGTGTGACCAGGAGGCTTTGCGGGCCGTCGCTCTGAGGGACTGGGGCCAGCCGCAGCCCTAGTTGTTCCCGGCTCTACTGTGTTGCCCGTCTCTGCCCGCCAGGGGGTTTCTGACGTCAACAGTAGCAACATATATAACATCAAATGGACATAACATGAAACTGGATTTCAAGATGATCCTAGCTAGTGATACTGAATTGGTGCCATAAATATTGTCACTTTTTCTATAAAAACAAACTTTAAAACATTTGACTTAAACAAGAGCTAGAAATACACTTATTTGAGAATGAAGGTAGTATACAAGTATTTTTTGAAGCATATACAGTAGGGAAGACCCCTACTGCTTCATTTTTCATTATATATCAGAAAACAGCAGGCATTTACAAAAGAGGATAGAACAAAATCCTCTCAAGAGGAAAAGAAAAAGAAGAAGAAAAAATAGAGAAAAGAAGAAAAAAAAGCAAGTCCTTTACAAACTATCAATCCATTGCTGCATACCCTCTTTCAGACTCGGTTTTGCTCTATGCATAACAAGAGCAAAATATTCTTTGAACATAGCAAAGCATGTCTGCTGACTTCTGTCTTCATTGTCAAATATAATTCTATTTCTATGATTCCATAGACTCCAAGCCACTATGATGAGAATTTCCTTGAAACATATACCACCATGTCTTTGCTTCCCATCTTTGAGCATATCAACAAGAGCTAGATTAGTATTCCATTCATATCCAAGTCTCCACCAGAAATTCTGGCTAAAGTCACATGCGAAAAAAGGTGTAGAAGAGATTCATTGGGTTCATCATCACATATCACACAACAACTGTCTTCTACATAGAAGTGCAGGTAGTATACAAGTAGCGGAAGAAGAAAGAAAGGTATGAGGACATATGAAAACACGAGAGTCGTAGATGTGAATACCCTATTTTTTGGTTCATAATTGGAGAAAAGGCACTAAAGTAGGATCTTACTTTTAAACGAAAATTCATGGATTTCTCTTTGGCTTCCTTTTTAAAAAATATGCATGAAGTATGAACCCCACATTTTAAGTGACATAATAAATCCGAACTATATATTTTCATGTGAATTGGCTTTATTATTACGATTATTGTGTATTTTGTTCTTGTGAACAAAACAATGTAGTTTAAGAATCCGAGCTTTCAAAAAAAGTCCCCTAGTTTGCGCATGCATTTTTTAAATCTTATTTATACTACTATTCATATTTCTACCATAATCCTAGGCAACAATAAGACCGTAAGAGGGAAGTCGGCGGTGGGGATAATAGAGGTCGAGCTAGGGACGAGTGCGATATTCATGCCCTAAAGGCCTCGTTGGTTCAAATGAGCTCCATAAAAATTTCGGAGGATTTCTTTCTTAGAAAAAAAAATCTATAGAGCTGGTTTTAGTATATGAGATTTACATATTGTCAACACCCGGATTTTTAAGTCCAGATGCCTGTTATGCCATACATCGCAATCCCAGGAATATTGTTGTTGCGAGACATAACAGTTGAATATCATAAGTCATCATTCATTACATATCATAGTCGTCTTACAAATAGATCACATGATCCAATATTACAATAATAGTTGAACTATTGTTTCAACCCACATCACAAATACATAGCGGAAGCATAGATAGAAGGGGACTCTATAGTCCACAGGCCAACGCTTGACGTCAGGAGTAGTCCTAGTCGTCGGAGACGTGCTGCTGTCCATCTTCCTTGTACTGCGGTTCTCCTTCAAAGTCTGGCCATTTGAATAGCCAGGGACACAGCCGTGAGTACTTTAAAGTACTCGCAAACTAATACTAATGTAAGTACGAACATTTACGGTAAGGGGGTGCTAAGCTCTAGTTTCTTTTGCATAAAGCCAACTTTAGTTCACAAGTATTTGAAATCAAGACCTTTCGTGTGCTAACTAACTCAAGTGGGAACATTAGTGTCATTCCCACAACATTTGTTGTAATACAAGTCAAAATCAACATTCACCTTTCAAATGCAAAATCACAAATCATATGTCACATTTTTGAAAATGGTCTGATGACGGAACAGTATGGCCTTTCCAACCGTCCTTAACCGTGGACGCGGCTATTCGAATAGGTTTACACTCTGCGAGAGGTTGTACGCTTGTGCCACAACTTTTGATTACATCCGTCAGGGGTAACCCTGAATAATCGTAACTCAGTACGCGGATCATCAACCAAAACCTTTCACTTACATTTCCTAGTATAGGTACCTCTCCCCATGAGCTTGGCCTCCCAGTGAAGACCAACTGTCAACCTGGGAACTGCACAGGGCTTGGGCCGGACATTCACCTCATCTTTAACGTCGTTTCTTTTGTGGTGGAGGCAGCTTTCGGCATAACCCCGATGACGCTTGTTTTAGAGGGAACCCATACTAAGACACATAAACTTCCAGCTAAGCCCTACCCATAATCAGGTATTGTGGGGGTACTTGTAAATTGGAATGGTATCGCATCCGAACCCAACCATCAGTTTTTGTAAAGTTCACCATGTCATTCACAAGTCATATTCACCATCAAAATCTTTCAATAGAATGACTCATCATTCCAAGGTTTTCAAAGTTATTTCATTTCACATGTTCCCATCTAGAGTAGTCACTTTTATTTATTTAGCAATAGCAACTAGTTATGAGGGGTGCTATCTAGCTTTGTTTGCTTTAGGCTAAATTTGATGCTCTTGTTCTATTCTAGCCTAAGTGAATCATAAATCAAAAGTAAGCTTTGAAAAACAATAAGCAAAATAATTGCAAGGTAAAAACATGGGATAGGTTTATTGGACATAAAAAAATAAATGGGGATGGTGCCTTGCTCTTGTAGAGCTTTGCACTTGGGACTTTGCAAGAGTGTTAGCTTGCCTTGGTTGGTGTATTGATCAAAATGTTCCTCCTTCTTCTCCGTAGATGTTCTCGTCGTCCCCTTCGTAGCCTTCGGCACTAGCGTCTATAAATACGAATACGGGGTATACAATCACCACACAAGTTCAAGAGCTATAAAAAGCACACACATAAATCACACCCACTATTCTAGCATTATCACATTGTCATCATGTGGGTTGATATGGTTTTATTCTTAAGAAAAATAATTTCCTCTCATTATATATGTAAATGATAGTTTCCTTTTAATTCTTGAGGAATAATTTCCTCTCATTGAATCTTCTTAAGATTTAATTTCTCAAACCATCACACATGAATTTATGGTGACCTAAGTCAACAATTCATCATCATCATTTGAGAAAATGATTTAAATGAGGTAGAGATACCTCATACCATTTAATAATGCCTATTATGATTTAAAATCTCCAAGTATTTCATGTGAGAGTATTTGACCAGGGGTTCAAACTTCATATGAAAGTACTTGGGACAAGATTTAAATGAAGTGCTACACCTCATATAATTTAATAATTAGTTGGAACAATTTAAATGCTACTATTGAGGTGGTTTAATATTCTCAAATAACAGGAATGATACCATGTTGACCAAGGTCAACACTTCACATTTATTATTTGAGGAAGGTGATTTAATTGGGATTCATCATCTCATGTGATTTAAATAACTAATGCAATTTAAATACTATGTTGATTTAAATGAGGTGCTACACCTCATAGATTTGATCCCTAATGGTGAACATAATTTAAATGAGATGGTGCACCTCATGCATTTTAATAACACCTAAAAATGATTTAATATCATCAACTAATTCAATATGAGATTTAGCTAACCATGGTATCTACCTCATGTTGAATTAGTTGAGACAAGATTTAAATGAGAGGGAAGCTCTCATACATTTTAATTCTAGTATAGCAAAGATTTAATATCACCACAATTCCTATGAGACCTAAATGACCAGAGTCTCTACTTCATTTGGAATTGGTGGTGACCAGATTTAAATGAGAGAAACTCTCTCATAAGATTTCTTAATAGTTTTGGACAATATCTTTGACTAGAAATAGCCATAAAGTCATTTAAATCAACTAAGCCGTGATCATTCAAAGTAGGCATGGCATATTTTTGTAGAAACAATTAGTATAAGTGAAATGTGAATTATTGGAGGTGGAATTAACTGAAAAGCATTTATGGTTGATTTTTAAGAATTATTATAAGGCAGAAAAGTCCCTGCCTTGTTTATTTTGTCACTTTAATTGTACAAAAGATCTAGGTTTGAATCCAGTGGCATTTTATAGATAAAACTCTAAGCTTTCCAAAAATATAAAGTTTGTCGAATTTGGCTCAGTAGATTTGTCCCTATTAAATTTTGAAACTAGTATCAGATTGCAAATTAATTCTACTGGAAAATTTGAATTCAAACTGCGTGGGCTGGCGGGAAAGACTAATGGGCTGCAGAGGGGTTAACTGACTGGGCTGGCCCAACTAGCGCGCCACGCACGCGACGGGCCGCCTGGCAGGTGGGGCAAAGCTGTCAGTGGCTCATAACCATCACCGAAACGGTACGCAACTACAGCCGTCCGATTAAAAGGAAGATCCACGGTCCAGGGTTCATCCTCGTCGGGGACGAGCTCCGGCGAGGTCCTAACCCTACTGGCGGCCATGGGGGTCCAGGGAGAGGTCTTACCGGCGTCTAGCGGGGTCGGCGAGGCGGGCAAACGACCGAGGCGACGTCGGCTAGTCGAGGGAGGGTCGCGGCGGAGCTTGGGGTGGAGGAAATCGCGGCCGGCCGAGCCACGTGGCGGCGGACTGCGTCCAAATTCCGGCGATGGTTGGCGTAATTGAGGTGGAGAAGGGGTCGAGGAGAGCGAGTGAGAAGAGGGGAGGCCGATGGTGTGCTCGGTTAGCTCGGGGAGGGGCTCTATTTATAGAGTTGAGGTGAGGCCGAGGGGTGCTGGCAAGGTTGACGGTGGCGCGGCGTTTCCAGGACGCGAAGGGGCAGGGTGAGGTAGGCGTTCGGTAGGTGACGTTGAGGCGGTCCTAGCGCGCGTCGTGGCGCTGCAGGGGAGTGACGGAGGAGGGCATGCGACGTTGGGTCCTGTCGTACCCGTGGCGGAGGACGGCGAAGGTGGCGTGGTCCACAGGGCTTGCGAGGGCCAATGGGCGTGTCCACTGCGTTGCTGACGTCGAGGGGAAGCTGCAGGTGAAAGGAGAGGTCGAGGGGAGCGCTGAGTCGACGGGGCGAGGTGATGCTCTGGCGCGCTCCGGGGCGTCACCATGCGCGTCCTGTCGCGCATGGGTGTTTTCTGGGCGCGTCTGGGCACGCTGGTCCTGGCCAATGCCGACGTCAACTTGGTCAAGGGGGTGCATGGTCGTGATCAGCAGGGTCGGGTCATGCTCAGAGACATGGTGGTGCAGGGTGGATGTGAGAGGAGAGGGGGTGAGCATGTGGAGTGCCAAGGTGGCCGGCATGGTTTGGGTTTTGGTCATGGTGACCAAGAGAGAGGGGTGCAGTGGCTTGGACTTATGATGGGAGGTGTGAGGGAGTTCCAGGGCCTCAAAGATGGTCAGGGTTGGACCTGGTCCAACCAAAATCCTAGCATGGGCTTCATATTTGATTCTGCTCACAAGGTGTTTGTGAAAATGGCCGAAAGAGAAAAGTTTTCAAATTTTGAAAATTCCTTTGGTGGATCTCATTCATATATTCATAGAGATAGAATGGTGGTGGTGGTGGTTGCAAGGATTTAAAATGGGGGTCATCTTCACATAGTTTCAAAGTCTCCACTTGTCAAATGCATTATGGTCAACCTGGTCAACATTAGGTATGGTGGTCAACATGAAAGTTGTTCACCTTGACATGGTCTTGGATTACATGGTCATAGTTGACCAAGTTTGGTTGAAGAAAAGTCAAAGCCGAGAGGGTAAAGAGGGGATCATGTTAAAAATCACACAAATGACCATCATCACATGTGAGATGGTTTTGAGATTTCCTTTGATTTGATTCTTGTTTCTTTGATGCAATTGTGTTTGTTTATCAAATATAAGAGTTTTACAAACAATAGATCAAGCAATGGTGGCCTTGGTTGAAGATTTGCAAATTTGGCTAAGTGTATGTGAGTGAATTTTGGGGATTTTCTCCCTATTTGATTTCTCCCCATTTGAGTTGACTTTTGTTGACTCTAATGTGATTCTTATTAGTTTAGAAACATTTTCAAACCATTGAATCCATTTCAAAAGGTCTTGATCAAAGATTTGCAAAATTGGCCATAACACATAAGAGGTGAGGTTCAAATTTTATTATTTTTGTAAATTGTTCCCCTTGCTTCACTTGGACATGGGTTAGGGTCAATTTAGTGTTATATTAGGTTGAGAGATGGTTTCACATCATTTGGTCAAGATTTAAAGTCATAGGTCAAAGTTGGGTGAAATGGCTATGTGTCACATATGCCACTATGCATATGTGGCATTTGATTTTTGATTTGAGTGTTCTTGGCCCATTTGATGTTGTTGAGTGTTGAAATGGTATATGGAAGTGATCCAACCATTCATAACAAGTCCTAGGGTCAATCTTCTCAAATTCACAAATTTGCACTTTTCTCTCATATGCCTCTATGGCATTTTTAGTTTCTTTTTAATTTCTTTGGAAACCACTTGGAATTGGTTTGATAGGTACTAGGTAAGGTGTATGAAGCTTTTCCAATTCTCTAAATAAAGTGGAAAGGTTTTGGGTAAAGTTTTATAAATATAGCCCTAGGCACATATGCCTCTTTCTTATTTAATTTCCTTTTATTTTAATTTAACTAGGGTGGTGAAAAGAGGGGTGAGGTTTAGGGTTTAGTGGGGTTCACAATGGTTCACCACCATTTAGCATAATTAATAAAGGTAGGGTTCAAGATTTACCTATTAGGGCTATATGCCCCCATATGTCTTTTATTTTATTTTGGGTTTCTCAAAATAGATCCAAATGATTTCTGGAGAAGATTAGGGTTTAAGGTTTTTCTTATTTGATTTCTTTCTCCTTTATTTTATTGGGTTGGTGACCTTCACTTGATCACTTTAGGGTTTTAGGGTTTAGCACATAAGCATAATAACACTCATCATGGCAAAACACAATATTTAAACCAGATCTATATGTATCAATCTTATTTTAATAAAAGTTTTTGTTGGTTCCAAAATTTGGAACTAGGGAAATTCATTTTGTTTGTTTTGAAATTTTTGGGTTGTTACAAACCCTTCCCCTTAAACAAATCTCGTCCCGAGATTTTAAGAAAAGTTAGGTTCCTAAGAAAGATTGAGCAGGTGAGATTAATAGGGGAACATACTTGGCATGGCACTGGGGTGCTTCTCGTGCTTCGGTGGTATTCAAGCGGTAGTAACGACCGTTGCGGTTGTTTGGGTAGTTTGGGGCAAACTTTCTTCCAGTTGCGACACGGAGCTGCTCGTTGAGCGGGTGCAGCGGTATTGAGGGCAATCTTGGCAAGCTTCTTGGGGCATTCATTGGAGTAATGACCCACAGTTCCACATTCATAGCAGGTTACCGTTGACTTGTCCTTTTGGGCAATGGGTATAGCATTGCCTCCAGTCCTTGGGGCATTGTTGGCGGCTTTCATCGGGCACTTTTTAGAGTAATGACCAGTAACACCACATTCATAGCAAGTCACAATGGACTTGTCTCTGGGGGCATGGTTGGGTAATGGGATGAGTTGCTCCAGTGATGCTATCCTCACGCGGAGGCGAGCAATGAGGTAGTCCTTCTTGGCGTGCCGATGACGAAGTGCCTTGCGCTCCATTGCGAGGATGTTGATGGTGTCAATCATCTTGGTGTGCTTAATGTGCATCCGGTTGGCTTGGGCACGGGGGTTGTTGCGGGTAGGAGGGGCCATCTGAACAATGAGGTAGATCATAAGATAAAGGGGGAAATTTCTATGGTTTGGTTGAGATAAAATTTGAAAAGTTCCAAACTTGAGTAGTGTTGAGGGGGTATGATACGTCCAAAACGTATCTACTTTCCCGAACACTTTTGCTATTGTTTGGCCTCTAATTTGTGTATTTTGGATGCAACTAACACG